>NW_027207030.1:37575-68821 GCF_032191515.1 Phaenicophaeus curvirostris | reverse complement strand
CCCCTTTTCCTTCTTTTCACCCCAAATTCTCGGGGTTTTCACGCCCCGAACCCCGCGGGGAGAGGGGGGAGGAAGGGGGGGAGCCCCCCCAGGCACAGCTCGACGCTCTTTCTTTAATGAAACAAACCCGCGAGTCGCTACAGTCCTTATAAAAAAAAAAAACCACCCCAGGGCGCCCCAAATCCACCCGGGAATGAGGCAGCCGCTCCCCCAAATCCGGGGTCCCCCCCCCAGCCCAAGGACACCCCCCAAATGGGGGAGCCCCCCCCCCCAAAACTGGGGAACCCCCCATCCCAGGGACACCCCCCCCCAAAAAAACTGGGGGTCCCCCCATCCCAGGGAGCCCCCCAGCTCAAGGATTCCCCCTCCCCAAATTGGGGACCCCCCCCATCTCAGGGAACCCCACCCCCCCAAATTGGGGACACCCCCCATCCAGGGAGCCCCCCCATCTCAGGGAACACCCCCCCCCCAAATTGGGGACCCCCCCCATCTCAGGGACCACCCCCCCCAGACGAAGGACCCCCCCATTCTAGGGATCCCCCCCAAATTGGGGACCCCCCCCCAATCCCAAAGTCCCCACGTCCCCAAAATTTGAGGTCCTGGTGTCCCCGAACTGGGCGGGGTTCAGGGTCCCCCATTCCTTGTGTCCCCAAACTGGGGGGGCAGGGTCCCCGTGTCCCCAAACTGGGGTCCCCATGTCC
Organism: Phaenicophaeus curvirostris; assembly: GCF_032191515.1. Taxonomy (NCBI): domain Eukaryota; kingdom Metazoa; phylum Chordata; class Aves; order Cuculiformes; family Cuculidae; genus Phaenicophaeus; species Phaenicophaeus curvirostris. The sequence goes on along the minus strand of NW_027207030.1, from coordinate 68,120 downwards.
CCAGACTGGGTGGGTTTCGGGGACCCCCATTCCCCGTGTCCCCAAACTGCGAGGTCCTGGTGTCCCCAAACTGGGGGTCCCCGTGTCCCCAAACTGGGAGGTCCCTGTGTCCACAAACTGTGTGGGGTTCAGGGACCCCATTCCCCGTGTCCCCAGACTGGCAGTCCCTGTGTCCCCAAACTGGGAGGTCCCCATGTCCCCAACCTGGGGGTCCCCATGTCCCCAAACTGTGTGGGTTTCAGGGACCCCCATTCCCCGTGTCCCCAACCTGGGAGGTCCTGGTGTCCCCAACCCGGGGCCTCCGCGTCCTCAAACTAGAGGCCCCGATGTCCCCAACCCGGGCTCCCCGTGTCCCCAACCCGGAGGTCCCCGTGTCCCCAAACTGGGAGGTCCCCATGTCCCCAACCTGGGGCCCCCATGTCCCCATATTGGGAGGTCCCCGTGTCCCCAAACTGTGTGGGGTTCAGGGACCCCCATTCCCTGTGTCCCCAACCTGGGAGGTCCTGGTGTCCCCAGACTGGGAGGTCCCCATGTCCCCATCCTGGGGGTCCTGGTGTCCCCAGCCTGGGGGTTCCCGTGTCCCCAAAACGGAGGTCCTGGTGTCCCCAACCTGGGGCCTCCGTGTCCTCAAACTAGAGGCCCTGGTGGCCCCAAACCGGGGTCCCCGTGTCCCCAAACTGGGAGGCCCCCATGTCCCCAACCTGGGGGTCCTGGTGTCCCCAACCTGGGGCCTCCGTGTCCTCAAACTAGAGGCCCCGGTGGCCCCAACCTGGGGTCCCCGTGTCCCCAACCTGGGGGTCCTTGTGTCCCCAAACTGGGAAGTCCCCATGTCCCCAACCTGGGGGTCCTGGTGTACCCAAATTGGGAGGTCCCCATGTCCCCAAACTGTGAGGTCCTGGTGTCCCCAACCCGGGGTCCCCATGTCCCAAACTGGGGATCCTGGTGTCCCCAAACTGGGAGGTCCCTGTGTCCCTAACCTGGGGGTCCTGGTGTCCCCAAATTGGAGGTCCTGGTGTCCCCAAACCGGGGTCCCCGTGTCCCCAAACTGGGAGGGTCCCCATGTCCCCATCCTGGAGGTCCTGGTGTCCCCAGCCTGGGGGTCCCCGTGTCCCCAAAATGGAGGTCCTGGTGTCCCCAACCTGGGAAGTCCCCGTGTCCCCAACCTGGGAGGTCCTGGTGTCCCCAACCCGGGGCCTCCGTGTCCTCAAACTAGAGGCCCCGATGTCCCCAACCCGGGCTCCCCGTGTCCCCAGACTGGGAGGTCCCCATGTCCCTAAACTGGGAGGTCCTGGTGTCCCCAACCTGGGGCCCCCGTGTCCTCAAACTAGAGGCCCTGGTGTCCCCAAACTGGGGTCCCCGTGTCCCCAAACTAGAGGCCTTGGTGTCCCCAACCTGGGGTCCTGGTGTCCCCAACCCGGGGCCTGCGTGTCCTCAAACTAGAGGCCCTGATGTCCCCAACCCAGGCTCCCCGTGTCCCCAGCCCAGAGGTCCCGGTGTCCCCAAACTGGGAGGCCCCCATGTCCCCACCCTGGGGGGTCCCGGTGTGCCCAGAGCGGGGGGTGTCGGGGTCCCCGGTGCCCCCGGGACGCAGGCCGGGGCCTACTCGAGGTGTGCGATGGCGACCATCATGGCGAGCCCGGCCAGCAGGGCGAGGAGGCGCAGGCCGGCCTGGCGCGGGGGCGGCGTCGCGCAGCACCTCGGGGAGCACCGAGACGGCCGCCACGTAGACGAAGCCACCGGCCGTGAAGGGCAGCACGCGGCGCGTGGCCACCGCCCCCCGCGCCCTCGGCCACCAGCGAGCAGCAGGCGCCGGCCACCGCGCCCAGCGCCGTCACCAGCTGCAGACGCATCGCCTGCGGGGGGGACACGGCCGCGCTGGGGGGGCTGGGGGAGCTGGGGGACTGGGGGGGGCTGGGGGGTGTGGGGGGGGTGGGGACACGGGGGCTAGTGGGGCTACTGGGGACACTGGGGACATGGTGGCCACTGGGGCTACTGGGGCACTGGGGACATGGTGGTCACTGGGGCTACTGGGGACACTGGGGCTACTGGGGACATGGTGGCCACTGGGGCTACTGGGACACTGGGACATGGTGGTCACTGGGGCTACTGGGGACACTGGGGCTACTGGGGACATGGTGGCCACTGGGGCTACTGGGACACTGGGACATGGTGGTCACTGGGGCTACTGGGGACACTGGGGCTACTGGGGACATGGTGGCCACTGGGGCTACTGGGGACATGGTGGTCACTGGGGCTACTGGGGCACTGGGGACATGGTGGTGACTGGGGTACTGGGGGCACTGGGGCTACTGGGGACATGGAGGTCACTGGGGGCTACTGGGGGCACTGGGGACATGGTGGTCACTGGGGCTACTGGGGACACTGGGAACATGGTGGTCATTGGGGCTACTGGGGGCACTGGGATACTGGGGACATGGTGGTGACTGGGGTACTGGGGGCACTGGGGCTACTGGGGGCACTGGGATCATGGTGGTGACTGGGGCTACTGGGGCACTGGGGACATGGTGGTCACTGGGGCCACTGGGGCCACTGGGGACATGGTGGTCACTGGGGCTACTGGGGGCACTGGGGCTACTGGGGACATGGTGGCAATTGGGGCTACTGGGGACATGGTGGTCACTGGGGCTACTGGGACACTGGGGCTACTGGGGACATGGTGGTCACTGGGGCTACTGGGACACTGGGGACACTGGGGACATGGTGGCCACTGGGGCTACTGGGGACACTGGGGACATGGTGGTCACTGGGGCTACTGGGGGCACTGGGGACATGGTGGGCACTGGGCTACTGGGGCTACTGGGATACTGGGGACATGGTGGCAACTGGGGCTACTGGGGACATGGTGGTCACTGGGGCTACTGGGACACTGGGGACATGGTGGTCACTGGGGCTATTGGGACACTGGGGCTACTGGGGACATGGTGGTCACTGGGGCTACTGGGACACTGGGGCTACTGGGGACATGGTGGCCACTCGGAACACAGTCTCCACTGGGGCTACTAGGGACATGGTGGTCACTGGGGCTACTGGGACACTGGGGACGTGGTGGTCACTGGGGCTATTGGGGGCACTGGGGCTACTGGGGACACTGGGGACATGGTGGCCACTGGGGCTATTGGGGGCACTGGGGACATGGTGGTCACTGGGGCTACTGGGACACTGGGGCTACTGGTGACATGGTGGCCACTGCGGCTACTGGGACAGTGGGGACATGGCGGTCACTGGGGCTACTGGGGGCACCGGGGACATGGTGGGCACTGGGGCTACTGGGACACTGGGAACATGGTGGTCACTGGGGCTACTGGGGCTACTGGGAACATGGTGGGCACTGGGGCTACTGGGGGCACTGGGGCTAAATGGAACATGGTGGCCACTGGGGCTACTGGGGGCACTGGGATCATGGTGGTCACTGGGCTACTGGGGGCACTGGGGCTGCTGGGAAAACAGTGGCCACTGGGGCTACTGGGACAGTGGGGACATGGTGGTCACTGGGGCTACTGGAGTCACCGGGATCACGGTGGTCACTGGGGCTACTGGGGGCACTGGAGGCACTGGGGACATGGAGCAACTGGGGCTACTGGGAACATGGTGGTCACTGGGGCTACTGGGGTCACTGGGGCTACTGGGGACACAGTGGTCACTGGGCTAATGGGGCAACAGGGACATGGTGGCCACTGGGGCCACTGGGGCTACTGGGGACTTGGTGGCCACTGGGCTACTGGGGACACTGGGAACATGGTGGTCACTGGGGCTACTGGGGGCACTGGGGCTACTGGGGACATGGTGGCCACTGGGGCTACTGGGGGCACTGGGGCTACTGGGGACATGGTGGTCACTGGGATCATGGTGGCCACTTGGGCTACTGGGGACACTGGTGGCACAAGAGGATGTGGGAGGATATGGGGGCATACTGGGGCATACTGGGGCATACTGGGAGACATGGGGGGATACTGGGAGAGAGTAGGGGACACAGGGGGACACCGGGGACACTGGGGACACTGGGAATACTGGGGTATACTGGGAACACTGGTGGCACAGGAGGATATGGGGGCATACTGGGGCATACTGGGGCATACTGGGAGACATGGGGGGATGCTGGAAGAGAGTAGGGGACACTGGGGGACACCGGGGACACTGGGGACACTGGGAACACGGGTGGCATAAGGGTATGGGTGGCTATGGGGAACACTGGGGATACTGGTGCATACTGGGGGACGTGGGGGGATACTGGGGACACTGGGGACACTGGGAATACTGGGGACACTGGTGGCACAAGGGGCTGGGGGTTGATATGGGGCATACTGGGTGACACTGGGGGATGCTGGGTGACACTGGGGAATGCTGGGGGCCACTATGGGATACAGGGGGACACTGGGGACACTGGGGACACTGGGGACACTGGGGTATACTGGGAACACTGGTGGCACTAGAGGATGTGGGGGGATATGGGGGCATACTGGGGCATACTGGGAGACGTGGGGGGATGCTGGAAGAGAGTAGGGGACACAGGGGGACACTGGGGACACTGGGGACACTGGGGACACTGGGAACCCGGGTGGCGTAAGGGTAGGGGTGGCCGCGGGGCGGTGGCTACTGGTCCCTACTGGTCCGTACTGGTGCGTACTGGTGCGTACTGGTGCGCTGACCTGTCTCTTGGTGCAGCCGGCCTGCACCAGGATGGCGAAGTCGCCGATCTCGTGGGGCAGCTCGTGCAGCAGGACGGTCACCGCGGTCACCGTCCCCAGCGCCGGCCCCGCCGCGAAGGCCGCCCCCAGCGCCAGCCCGTCCGTGAAGTTGTGCGCGGCGTCCGCCACCACGTTCAGCACCCCCGGCACCCCCAGCGCTGGGGACACGGGGACAGCGGCGTCACCCGCGGGGTCACAAGGGGTCCCCGGGGTCACCCATGAGGTCCCCGGTGTCACCCAGGGGGTCCTCACGCAGCCCCACAGTCCCCAGCGTCACCCATGGTCAACCCCAAGGTGCCCAGCATCCACCTGCAACCTCCAGCGATGGGGACACCAAGGTCCCCAAGGGTCCCCAGGGGTCCCCATTGTCACCCATAAGGTTTCTGGTGTCACCCACAAGGTCCCCAGTGTCACCCACAGGGTCCTCATGGAGCCCCAGAGTCCCCATTGTCACCCACGAAGACCCATGATCAACCCCAAGGTGTCCATTGCTGGATACACTGGGGTCACCAAGGGTCCCCAACGTCACCCAGGGGTCCCCATTGTCACCCATGAGGTTCCTAGTGTCACCCAGGGGTCCCCAGTGTCACCAATGGGGTCCTCATAGAGCCCCAGAGTCCCCATCATCATGCATGGTCAACCCCAAGGTGTCCATTGCTGGGGCCACCAAGGGTCCCCAGGGGTCCCTGGTGTCACCCAGAGGTCCCCAGTGTCACCCAGGGGTCTCCAGTGTCACCCAGGGGTTCCTAGTGTCACCCATGGGGTCCCCGGTGTCACCCAGGGGTCCCCATGGAGCTCCAGGGTCCCCATCGTCGCTCATGGTCAACCCCAAGGTGCCCATCATCCATCTGCATTCACCAGCCCTGGGGACACTGGAGTCACCAATGGTCCCCAGGGTCACCCAGGGGACCCCACTGTCACCCTTGGGACTCCTGGTGTCACCCACGGGGTCCCCAGTGTCACCCACGGGGTCCTCATGGAGCCCCAGAGTCCCCATCATCACCCATGAAGACCCATGATCAACCCCAAGGTGCCCTTCGCTGGGGACACCGGGGTCACCAAGGGTCCCCAGAGTCACCCAGGGGTCCCCAGTGTCATCCATGAGGTTCCCAGTATCACCCAGGGGTCCCCAGTGTCACCCACGGGGTCCTCATGGAGCCCCAGAGTCCCCATTGTCACCCATGGTCAACCCCAAGGTGCCCATCGCTGGGGACAACGGGGTCACCAAGGGTCCGCAGGGTCACCCACGGGTCCCCATTGTCACCCATGAGGTTCCTAGTGTCACCCAGGGGTCCCCAGTGTCACCCACGGGGTCCTCATGGAGCCCCAGAGTCCCCATTGTCACCCATGGTGACCCATGATCAACCCCAAGGTGCCCTTCGCTGGGGACACCGGGGTCACCAAGGGTCCCCAGTGTCACCTACGGCTCCCCGGTGTCACCCATGAAGTTCCCAGTGTCATCCACGGGGTCCCCAGTGTCACCCAGGGGGTCCTCACGCAGCCCCACAGTCCCCAGCGTCACCCATGGTCAACCCCAAGGTGCCCATCATCCACCTGGCACCTCCAGCGATGGGGCCACCAAGGTCCCCAGGGGTCCCCAGTGTCACCCAGGGATCTCCAGTGTCACCCATAAGGTTTCTGGTGTCACCCAGGGGTCCCCAGTGTCACCCGGGGGGTCTTCACGCAGCCCCAGAGTCCCCATCGTCACCCATGGAGACCCATGGCCAACCCCAAAGTGTCCATTGCTGGGGCCACCAAGGGTCCCCGGGGTCCCTGGTGTCACCCAGAGGTCCCCAGTGTCACCCAGGGGTCTCCAGTGTCATCCTGGAGGTTCCCAGTGTCACCCATGGAGCCCCCGGTGTCACCCAGGGGTCCTCATGGAGCCCCAGAGTCCCCATCGTCAACCATGGAGACTCATGGTCAACCCCAAGGTGCCCATTGCTGGGGACACTGGGGTCACCAAGGGTCCCCAGGGTCACCCAGGGGTCCCTGGTGTCACCCAGAAGTCTCCAGTGTCATCCATGAGGTTCCCAGCGTCACCCACGGGTCCCCGGCGTCATCCATGAGGTCCCCAGTGTCACCCATGAGGTCCCCAGTATCACCCACCGGATCCCCATGGAGCCCCAGAGTCCCCATCGTCACCCATGGAGACCCATGGTCAACCCCAAGGTGTCCATTGCTGGGGCCACCAAGGGTCCCCAGGGGTCCCTGGTGTCACCCAGAGGTCTCCAGTGTCATCCATGAGGTTCCTAGTGTCACCCATGGGGCCCCCGGTGTCACCCAGGAGTCCTCATGGAGCCCCAGAGTCCCCATCGTCACCCATGGTCAACACCAAGGTGCCCATCATCCACCTGGCACCTCCAGCGATGGGGACACCGGGGTCACCAAGGGTCCCCAGGGTCACCCAGGGGTCCCCATTATCACCCATAAGGTTCCTGGTGTCACCCAGGTGTCCCCAGTGTCACCCCCGGGGTCCCCATGGAGCCCCAAAGTCCCCATCGTCATCCACGGAGACCCATGGTCAACCCCAAGGTACCCAGTGCTGAGGACACCGGGGCCACCAAGGGTCCCTAGTGTCACCCATGGAGACCCAATGAGCCCCAGGGTCCCCAATGTCACCCCCAGGGTCCCCCCATTGTCACTCCAGGGTCCCCATTGTCACTCCAGGGTGTCCCCATTGTCATTTATGGAGACCCAATGAGCCCCGGGGTCCCCATTGTCACCCCCAGAGCATCCCCATTGTCACCTGTGGAGCCCCAATGAGCCCCAATGTCCCCATCGTCACCCCCAGCGTGTCCCTGTCCCCCCCGGTGTCCTCGTGTCCCCTCCGTGTCCCCCTACCCGGCTCCTGGGGGGTGGCGCGTCCCCTCTTGCGCTGTCCCCCCTTGTCCTCGCCCTCGCTCGAGCTGCTCCTGGCCTTGGCTCCTGGGGACACGGAGGGGACAACGGGGGGTCAGGGGCCACCTCACCCCCCCCGGTGTCCCCATCACCCCCCTGGTGTCCCCATCACACCCCTGGTGTCCCCATCACCCCCCCCAGTGTCCCCATCACCCCTCCCAGTGTCCCCATCACCCCCCCGGTGTCCCCATCACCCCTCCCAGTGTCCCCATCACCCCCTTATTGTCCCCCTCGTGTCCCCAGTGACCCTGTTAGTAACACCTCCCAGTCCCTGTCACCCCCCCCGCAATGTCCCCATCCCCTCTGTGTCCCCCCCGTGTCCCCCATATTCCATGAAGATGTCCCCCCCACTGTCCCCTCACTGTGTCCTCGTATCCCCGTGTCCCCTCACCATGTCCCCTTGGTGTGTCCCCATGTCCCCTCCCCGTGTCTGTGTCCCCTCCCTGTGTCCCCGTGCCCCCTCTCTGTGCCTGTTACCCCTCACCGTGTCCCCTCCCCGTGCCTGTGTCCCCTCACCATGTCCCCGTGTCCCCTCACTGTGTCCCCGTGTCCCCTCCCCGTGTCTGTGTCCCCTCACTGTGTCCGTGTCCTCTCCCCGTGTGTGTGTCCCCTCCCTGTGTCCGTGTCCCCTCACTGTGTCCCCTCCCCGTGTCTGTGTCCCCTCCCCGTGTCCCCGTGTCCCCTCCCTGTGGCTGTGTCCCCTCACTGTGTCCCCGTGCCCCTCACCGTGTCCCTGTGTCCCCGCGTCCTCTCCCTGTGGCTGTGTCCGTGTCCCCGTGTCCCCTCACCGTGTCCCCGTGTCCCCTCCCCGTGGCTGTGCCCATGTCCCCGTGTCCCCTCCCCGTGTCCGTGTCCCCTCACCATGTCCCCGTGTCCCCTCACTGTGTCCCTATGTCCCCGTGTCTGTGTCCCCTGTCCGTGTCCCCGTGTCCCCTCCCCGTGGCTGTGTCCGTGTCCCCTCACCGTGTCCCCGTGTCCCCTCACTGTGTCCCTATGTCCCCGTGTCTGTGTCCCCTCCCCGTGTCCCCATGTCCCCTCACTGTGTCCGTGTCCCCTCACCGTGTCCCCATGTCCCCTCCCTGTGGCTGTGTCCGTGTCCCCGTGTCCCCTCCCCGTGGCTGTGTCTGTGTCCCCGTGTCCCCGTGTCCCCGTGTCCCCTCACTGTGTCCATGTCCCATCACCATGTCCCTGTGTCCCTCCCCATGTCCGTGTCCCCTCACCGTGTCCCCGTGTCCCCTCACCATGTCCCCATGTCCCCTCCCCGTGTCCGTGTCCCCTCCCCATGTCCATGTCCCCTCCCCGTGTCCGTGTCTCCGTGTCCCCGCGTCCCCTCCCCGCGTCCCCTCCCCATGTCCGTGTCCCTGTGTCCCCGTGTCCCCTCCCCGTGGCTGTGTCCGTGTCCCCTCCTGTGTCCCCATGTCCCCTCACCGTGTCCCCATGTCCCCGTGTCCCCATGTCCCCTCACTGTGTCCCTGTGTCCCCATGTCCCCTCCCCGTGTGTGTCCCCTCCCCGTGTCCCTGCGTCCCCTCCCCGTGTCCCCGTTTCCCCTCCCCGTGTCCCCGTGTCCCCTCCCCGTGTCCCCTCCCCGTGGCCGTGTCCCCGTGTCGCCTCCCCATGTCCCCGTGTCCCCTCCCTGTGTCCATGTCCCTGTGTCTGTGTCCCCTCCCCGTGTCCCCGTGTCCCCTCACCGTGTCCCCGTGTCCCTCACCGTGGCTGTGTCCGTGTCCCCGTGTCCCCTCACCGTGTCCATGTCCCCGTGTCCCCTCACCGTGGCTGTGTCCGTGTCCCCGTGTCCCCTCCCCGTGTCCCCGTGTCCCCTCCCCGTGTCCCTGTGTCCCCTCCCTGTGTCCCCGTGTCCCCATGTCCCCTCCCCGTGTCCCCTCACCGTGTCCATGTCCCCGTGTCCCCTCACCGTGGCTGTGTCCGTGTCCCTGTGTCCCCGTGTCCCTGTGTCCCCGTGTCCCCATGTCCCCTCCCCGTGACCGTGTCCCTGTGTCTGTGTCCCCTCCCCGTGTCCGTGTCCCTGTGGCTGTGTCCCCTCCCCGTGTCCCCATGTCTGCTCCCCATGTCCATGACCCCTCCCTGTGTCTCCGTGTCCCCTCACTGTGTCCCCGTGTCCCCTCCCCGTGTCCCCTCCCCGTGTCCCCGCGTCCCCTCACCGTGTCCGTGTCCCCGTGTCCCCGTGTCCCCTCCCCGTGTCCGTGTCCCCGTGTCCCCTCACCGTGTCCGTGTCCCCGTGTCCCCTCACCGTGGCCGTGTCCCCGTGTCCCCTCCCCGTGCCCCCTCCCGTGTCCCCATGTCCCCTCCCCGTGTCCCCATGTCCCCGTGTCCCCTCCCCGTGTCCCCTCCCCATGTCCATGACCCCTCCCTGTGTCTCCGTGTCCCCTCACTGTGTCCCCGTGTCCCCTCCCCGTGTCCCCTCCCCGTGTCCCCGCGTCCCCTCACCGTGTCCGTGTCCCCGTGTCCCCGTGTCCCCTCCCCGTGTCCGTGTCCCCGTGTCCCCTCACCGTGTCCGTGTCCCCGTGTCCCCTCCCCGTGTCCGTGTCCCCGTGTCCCCTCACCGTGGCCGTGTCCCCGTGTCCCCTCCCCGTGGCCGTGGCCGTGTCCCCCCTTGAGGTGCCGCACGCCCATCTCCAGCGCCAGGAAGGTGACAATCCCGGCCAGCACCCACGTCCCCACGGCCAGCGTCCTCGCGTGCTCCTCGCCTGGGGACAGGGACACGGTGACACCGACCCCCCCACCCCGCGGTGTCCCCAGTGGGACCCCTTGTCCCCTCCCTTGGGGTCCCCCTTGGCCCTGTCCCCCCCTCCAGTGTCCCCATCGCCCCCCAGTGTCCCCAGAGGGATCCCCTGTCCCCTCCTCCCTGTCCCCCTGTCCCTTGGGGTCCCACCTCGTCCCCCCAGTGTCCTTGTCCCCCCATCCCTGTCCCCCCCCCAGTGTCCCCAATGGGATCCCCTGTCCCTTCCTCATTGTCCCCCTCTCTCTCGGGGTCCCCCTTGTGCCCTTCCGAGTGTCCCCACCCCCCCAGTGTCCCCCCATCCCTGTCCCCTGTCCCCTTCCCAGTGTCCCTGTCACCCCCCAGTGTCCCTGTCCCCATGGGGTCCCCCCGTCGTCCCCCCCAGCATCCCTGTCCCCCTGCCCAGTGTCCCCAATGGGATCCCCTGTCCCCTCCTCATTGTCCCCCCTCCCTTGGGGTCCCCCCAGTGTCCCCAAGGGCATCCCCTGTCCCCTCCTCATTGTCTCCCTCCCTTGGGGTCCCCCATGTCCCTGTCCCCCCCTCCAGTGTCCCCATCCCCCCTCAGTGTCCCCAAATGGGATCCCCTGTCCCCTCCTCATTGTCCCCATCCCCCTTGGGGTCCCCCCTGTCCCCACCATTGTCCCCAAAGGCATCCCCTGTTCCCTCCTCATCGTCCCCCCTCCCTCGGGGTCCCCCCAGTGTCCCCAACAGTGTTCCCTGTCCCCTCCTCATTATCCCCCCAGTGTCCCCAACAGCCTCCCCTGTCCCCTCCTCATTGTCCCCATCCCCCTTGGGGTCCCCCTTGTCCCCCACCCCTGTCCCCCCTGTCCCCCCCATTGTCCCCAACAGTGTCCCCTGTCCCCTCCTCATCATCCCCCCTCCCTTAGGGTCCCCCCAATGTCCCCAATGTCATCCCCTGTCCCCTCCTCATCGTCCCCCCTGTCCCCCCAATGTCACCCCCTGTCCCCTCCTCATCGTCCCCCCTCCCTTGGGGTCCCCCCATTGTCCCCAATGTCACCCCCTGTCCCCTCCTCATTGTCCCCCCTCCCTTGGGGTCCCCCCAATGTCATCCCCTGTCCCCTCCTCACTGTCCCCCCTGTCCCCCCAATGTCCCCAATGTCACCCCCTGTCCCCTCCTCATCGTCCCCCCTCCCTTAGGGTCCCCCATTGTCCCCAATGTCCCCCCCTGTCCCCTCCCCATCGTCCCCCCACCCCGTCCCCCCCCCTGTCCCCACCGTGCGAGTGCCCGTGCCCCGCTGGCTGCCGGTAGCCGCGGCCGGGCTCCTGGTGGCCACCGTCGCCGTGGGGGGCTGCGGGGAGAGCCCAGGGGGCCGGTGACCTCCCCGCCGTCCCCAGGGGAGGGGACAGGGGGGACAGGGGGGGCACAGGGGCCACCGTCACCCACCCAGGGCGTGCGGGATGAGGTGCAGGAAGGCGTCTCCCAGCAGGGCCCCCGCGGCGAAGCTGAGGAGCAGCTTGAGCAGCGCCTGGTGCCGCGGCGCGTTGGACTCCACGGGCACCAGGAACAGCAGCACGTACGGCGCCGCGCTGATCACCCCCGTGGCCACCAGCGTCTGCGGGGACAGCGGGGACGGACGTGACACCGGGGGGGGACAGCGGGGCACCGCGGGGGAGGAGGGGGGGAGAAAAAGAAGAAGAAAAGAGGAAGAAGAAGAAGAAGAAGAAGAAGAAGAAGAAGAAAAGAAGAAGAAAAGAAGAAGAAAAGAAGAAGAAGAAGAAAAAGAAGAAGAAAAAGAAGAAGAAGAAGAAGAAGAAAAGAAGAAGAAAAGAAGAAGAAAAGAAGAAGAAAAGAAGAAGAAGAAAAAGAAGAAGAAGAAGAAGAAGAAAAGAAGAAGAAAAGAAGAAGAAAAGAAGAAGAAAAGAAGAAGAAAAGAAGAAGAAAAGAAGAAGAAGAAGAAGAAGAAAAGAAGAAGAAAAGAAGAAGAAGAAAAAGAAGAAGAAAAGAAGAAGAAAAGAAGAAGAAAAGAAAGAAGAAAAGAAGAAGAAAAGAAGAAGAAAAGAAGAAGAAGAAAAAGAAGAAGAAGAAGAAGAAGAAAAGAAGAAGAAAAGAAGAAGAAAAGAAGAAGAAAAGAAGAAGAAAAGAAGAAGAAAAGAAGAAGAAAGAAGAAGAAGAAGAAAAGAAGAAGAAAAGAAGAAGAAGAAAAAGAAGAAGAAAAGAAGAAGAAAAGAAGAAGAAAAGAAGAAGAAAAGAAGAAGAAAAGAAGAAGAAAAGGAAGAAAAGAAGAAGAAGAAGAAAAAGAAGAAGAAAAGAAAAAGAAAAGAAGAAGAAAAGAAGAAGAAGAAAAAGAAGAAGAAAAGAAGAAGAAAAGGAAGAAGAAAAGAAGAAGAAGAAGAAGAAGAAGAAGAAGAAGAAAAGAAGAAGAAAAGAAGAAGAAAAGAAGAAGAAAAGAAGAAGAAAAGAAGAAGAAAGAAGAAGAAAAGAAGAAGAAGAAAAAGAAGAAGAAAAAGAAGAAGAAAAGAAGAAGAAAAGAAGAAGAAAAGAAGAAGAAAAGAAGAAGAAAAGAAGAAAAGAAGAAGAAGAAGAAAAAGAAGAAGAAAAGAAGAAGAAAAGAAGAAGAAAAGAAGAAGAAGAAAAAGAAGAAGAAAAGAAGAAGAAAAGAAGAAGAAGAAGAAGAAGAAAAGAAGAAGAAAAGAAGAAGAAAAGAAGAAGAAAAGAAGAAGAAAAGAAGAAGAAGAAAAAGGAGGAAAAGAAGGAGGAAAAGAAGGAGGAAAAGAAGGAGGAAAAGAAGGAGGAAAAGAAAAAGAAAAAGAAAAAGAAAAAGAAAAAGAAGGAAAAGAACAAGAAGGAAAAGAAGAAGGAAAAGAAGAAGGAAAAGAAGAAAAAGAAAAAGAAAAAGAAAAAGAAAAAGAAAAAGAAAAAGAAAAAGAAAAAGAAAAAGAAAAAGAAAAAGAAGGAAAAGAAGAAGGAGGAAAAGAAGAAGGAGGAAAAGAAGAAGGAGGAAAAGAAGAAGGAGGAAAAGAAGAAGGAGGAAAAGAAGAAGGAGGAAAAGAAGAAGGAGGAAAAGAAGAAGGAGGAAAAGAAGAAGGAGGAAAAGAAGAAGGAGGAAAAGAAGAAGGAGGAAAAGAAGAAGGAGGAAAAGAAGAAGAAGGAAAAGAAGAAGAAGGAAAAGAAGAAGGAAAAGAAGAAGGAAAAGAAGAAGGAAAAGAAGAAGGAAAAGAAGAAGGAAAAGGGAAAGGGAAAGGGAAAGGGAAAGAAGAGAAAAAAGAGAAAGAAGAGAAAAAGAAAGAAAAAGAACAGAAAGAAGAGGAAGAAGAGGAAAAAAGCAAAAAAAGGAAGAAAAGAAAAAAGGAAAAAAGGAAAAAAGGAAGAAAGGAAAAAAGGAAAAAAGGAAAAAAGGAAAAAAGGAAAAAAGGAAAAAAGGAAAAAAGGAAAAAAGGAAGAACAAGAGAAAGAAAAAGAGAAAGAAGAAGAACAAGGGAAAGAGAAAGAAAAAGGAAAAAAAAAGAGAAGAAGAAGAGAAAAAAGAGGAGGAAGACGAGGAGGAAGACGACGAGGAGGAAGACGACGAGGAGGAAGACGACGAGGAGGAAGACGACGAGGAGGAAGACGACGAGGAGGAAGACGACGAGGAGGAAGAAGAAGAGACATTACCACGGGGGGAAACTCACCTGCAGCCACAGAGTCACCGTGTCCGCAGAGGAGCGAGAGGGGCTGCGGCCAAGACCCTCGTGTGAGGGGCTGTGGTGGAGATCCTCGTGCGAGGGGCTGTGGCCGTGGTGGAGATCCTTGTGCGAATGGCCATGGTGGAGGTCCTCGTGCGAGTGGCCATGGTAGAGATCCTCGTGCGAGTGGCCATGGCCGTGGTAGAGATCCTCATGCGAGTGGCCATGGCCATGGTGGAGGTCCTCGTGCGAGTGACCATGGTAGAGATCCTCGTGCGAGTGACCATGGCCGTGGTAGAGATCCTCGTGCGAGTGACCATGGCCATGGTGGAGGTCCTCGTGCGAGTGGCCGTGGCCCTCGTGCGCGGCACCGGGCGCCGGCAGCAGGCAGAGCACCAGCGTGGCGGCCACGGCAGCACCGAGTCCTCGTGTCCTCGTGGCCATCGTCATCGCTCCGGGGACGGCGGCTGCGTCACCAACGGCTCCTGCCATAGAGAGGAAGGGATGAGCAACCAGAGCGGCCCCAGTGGTGCAAACCATAGAGACAAGAGACCAGAGTGGAGCCTCAGAGGTGCCATAGAGTGGGATGATGGGGGGCTAGAGTGACCATACCACAGAGTTTGAGGGGATAGAGCGGCACCAACCACACCTACCATAGAGAGGAAAGGATGAGGGTCCAGAGTGACCCCAGTGGTGCAAACCATAGAGACAAGGGACCAGAGTGGAGCCTCAGAGGTGCCACAGAGTGGGGAGACAGGGGACTAGAGCGGCACTAGGAGGCCGTATCATAGGCGTGAAGGAAAAATAGAGCGACACCAACCATAGAGAGGAAGGGATGAGGGTCCAGAGAGGCCCTGATGGCTCCTGGAGGGGGGAACCATAGAGTGGGGCCTCAGAGGTGCCATAGAGTGGAACAATGGGGGCCTAGAGTGGCCGTACCACAGAGCTCGAGGGGCTAGAGCAGCACCAAGCAGCCCTACCATAGAGATGAAGGGATGAGGGTCCAGATCAGCCCACAGGGCACCATAGAGATGGGGGCGGGGGTGGCCAGACATGCGCCTCCCCAGGCACCACAGAGAGGAAGGGAAGAGGGTCCAGAGCGCTCCCACAGGAGGAAACCATAGAGCCTGAGCCCAGAGTAGACGCCAGGGCTGCCATAGAGGGGGGAGATGGGTGTCTAGAGCGGCCCCACCATAGAGATAGAGGGGATAGAGCGGCACCAAGCAGCCCGACCACAGAGGGGAAGGGCTGAGGGTCCAGCCCAGCCTCCCCCCGGCATCATCGAGACTGAGAGAAGCAGCCAGAGCGCCCCCCACCCCCAGCACCATAGAGAGAAAGGGCTGAGAGTCTCCAGGCCCCACAGACAACGGGCCCAGGGTCCAGAGCGCCTCCCCCACCTCACGCCCGGGCACCACCGAGACGGGGCTAGACCAGCCAGATCGCCCCCCCCCACCCCAGCACCACAGAGAGGAAGGAGCGAGGGTCCAGAGCGCCCACCCCAGCGGGGCCATAGAGTAGGGGGTGGGGGGGGTAGAGCGGCCCCGTCTCGGAGCCCCGCGGGGTCTCACCGGCTCCGCTCCCGCCGCCTCCGGCCCCGACGTGGCAGCGCGCGCCCCGCAAACCTCGCGAGATCGCGGCGGGGGGGGGGCGGGGAAAGCGGAAGCGGGTGACGCCGGCGCCGCCATCTTGGAAGCGGGCAAGTTAAAGGCTGGCGGGGGGGTGGGAAGCGCGGGCGGAAGCGGGTGACGGCGCCGCCATCTTGGAATCGGGCAGATTAAGGGCAAGGCCTTAAGCGCGGGCGGAAGTGGCCGAAGGCGGCGCCGCCATCTTGGAATCGGGCGCCCCTGAAGGGGGCGAGGGGAGGCGCGGGGCGGAAGTGGCTGAAGGCGGCGGCGGCGCCATGTTGGAAGCGGGCAGGTTGAAGAGGGGGGGCGCGGCGCCGCGGGGCATTGTGGGGGCGCGCGGGGCATTGTGGGAGCGCGGGCGGCGGCGGCGGCGGCCGGAGCGGAGCCCCGGGACCCGGGGGGGGGGGGGGGGCGGGGCGGGGGGCGGAGAGAGGAGCCCCCCCGGCACCGCGGGATGGGAGACAGCGACCGCGGTCAGTGGGGAGGGGGCCTGAGGGGATGGGGAGGGCCTTGAGGGGATGGGGAGGGCCCTGAGGGGGTGGGGGGGGGGCCTGAGGGGATGGGGAGGGTCCTGAGGGGGTTGGGGAGGGCCCTGAGGGGTCGGGGGGGGTCCTGAGGGGCTTGGGGAGGGCCCTGAGGGGCTTGGGGAGGGTCCTGAGGGGATGGGGAGAGTCCTGAGGGGGTTGGGGAGGGTCCTGAGGGGTTGGGGAGGGTCCTGAGGGGGATGGGGAGGGTCCTGAGGGGATGGGGAGGGTCCTGAGGAGCTTGGGGAGGGCCCTGAGGGGATGGGGAGGGTCCTGAGGGGTTGGGGAGGGTCCTGAGGGGATGGGGAGAGTCCTGAGGGGGTTGGGGAGGGCCCTGAGGGGATGGGGAGGGTCCTGAGGGGGATGGGGAGGGTCCTGAGGGGCTTGGGGAGGGTCCTGAGGGGGATGGGGAGGGCCCTGAGGGGCTTGGGGAGGGTCCTGAGGGGCTTTGGGGGGGCCCTGAGGGGCTTGGGGGGGCCCTGAGGGGCTGGGGAGGGTCCTGAGGGGCTGGGGGGGGCCCTGAGGGGGTTGGAGGGGGTCCTGAGGGGCTTTGGGGGGGTCCTGAGGGGCTTGGGGGGGGGGCCCTGAGGGGCTTGGGGGGGGTCCTGAGGGGCTTGGGGGGGCCCTGAGGGGCTTGGGGGGGGGGCCCTGAGGGGCTTGGGGGGGGTCCTGAGGGGCTTGGGGGGGCCCTGAGGGGCTGGGGAGGGTCCTGAGGGGCTGGGGGGGGGGGCTTGAGTGTCTTGGGGAGGGTCCTGAGGGGCTGGGGGAGGGCCCTGAGTGGCTTGGGGGGGGGGCCTGAGGGGGTTGGGGAGGGTCCTGAAGTAGAATTGGGGGGGTTGACAGGGGGGGGGTGGGTTTGGGGGACCCTGAGGGGTTGGGGGGAGGGGCTGAGGTGGAATTGGGGGGGTTGATGGGGGAGGTGGGGGGTTTGGGGGGCCCTGAGGGGCTTGGGGAGGCCTGGGGGGGGGGGATTTGTAGTTTTGGGGGGCCCCGAGCGGATGGGGGGGGGGGGCTGAGGTGGATTTGGAGGGGGCTGAAGGGATGGGGAATCGTGAGTTTGGGGGTCACTGAAGGGATGGGGGGGGCTGTGGATTTGGGGGGGCTTGGGAGGATGAGGGGGGCTGGGGGGGGCACTGAGGCAGAATTGGGGGGCGCTGACAGGGAGGGGGGTCGGTTTGGGGGGGCTGAGGTGGAAAGGGGGAGGCTGGGGGGGGCTGGGAGGATGGGGGGGGCCCTGAGGTGGAAGCTGGGGGGGGGGCTGAGGGTTTAGGGGGGTTTGGGGGGCCCTGAGGGGCTGGGAAGGGGGTTTGGGGGGGGGGCTGAGGAGGAATTGGGGGGGTTGAGGGGGGAGGTGGGGGGTTTGGGGGGCCCTGAGGGGTTTTTGGGGGGGGCTGAGGTGGAATTGGGGGTTTTGGGGGGCCCTGAGGGGTTTTGGGGGGGGCTGAGGTGGAATTGGGGGGGTTGAGGGGGGGGGTGGGGGGTTTGGGGGGCCCTGGGGTGAAGTTGGGGGTCTGGTGGGATCAGGAGGTGAACTTGGGGGGCTGGGGCTGGGTCTGGGGGGGGGTTACGGGTTGGAGAACCATGAGGTGAACTTGGGGGGCTGGTGGGACCGGGGGGGGTCTTGGGGGGGTGGTGGGACCATCGAGAGAACTTGGGGGGCTGGTGGGACCAGGGGCTGAACTTGAGGGTCTGATGGGACCATGGGGTGAACTTGGGGGGCTGGTGGGACTATGAGGTGAACTTGGAGGGTTGGTGGGAACATGGGGGGGATCTTAGGGGGCTGGTGGGACCAGGGGTTGAACCTGGGGGTCTGGTGGGACCAGAGGCTGAACTTGAGGTCTGGTGGGACCATGGGGTGAACTTGGGGGGCTGGTGGGACCATGGGGTGAATTTAAGGGGCTGGTGGGACCAGAGGTTGAACTTGAGGGTCTGATGGGACTAGAAGTTGAACTTAAGGGGCTGGTGGGACCAGGGGTTGAACTTGAGGGTCTGATGGGACTAGAAGTTGAATTTAAGGGGTTGGTGGGACCAGAGGTTGAACTTAGGGAGCTGGTGGGACCAGGGGCTGAACTTGAGGGGCTGGTGGAACCATTGAGAGAACTTGGGGGGCTGGTGGGACCAGAGGTTGAACTTGGGGGTCTGGTGGGGGTGAACTTGAGGTCTGATGGGACCAGAGGTTGAACTTGAGGGGCTGGTGGGACCAGGGGTTGAACTTGAGGGGCTGGTGGGACCAGGGGTTGAACTTGGGGAGCTGGTGGGACCAGGGGTTGAACTTGGGGGTCTGGTGGGACCATGGGGTGAACTTAAGGGGCTGGTGGGACCAGGGGCTGAACTTGAGGGCCTGGTGGGACCAGGGGTTGAACTTGGGGGGCTGGTGGGACCATGGGGTGAACTTAAGGGGGTGGTGGGACCAGGGGCTGAACTTGAGGAGCTGGTGGAACCATTGAGAGAACTTGGGGGGTTGGTGGGACCAGAGGTTGAACTTGGGGGTCTGGTGGGGGTGACCTTGAGGTCTGATGGGACCAGAGCTTGAACTTGAGGGGGTGGTGGGACCAGGGGTTGAACTTGGGGGGCTGGTGGGACCAGGGGTTGAACTTGGGGGGCTGGTGGGACCAGAGGTTGAACTTAGGGAGCTGGTGGGACCAGGGCCTGAACTTGAGGAGCTGGTAGAACCATTGAGAGAACTTGGGGGGCTGGTGGGACCAGGGGTTGAACTTGGGGGTCTGGTGGGGGTGACCTTGAGGTCTGGTGGGACCAGGTGCTGAACTTAAGGGTCTGGTGGGACCACGAGGTGAAGGTGGGGGCCTGGCCTGGGGTCGTGGCGAGCTCTGAGGAGATGCTGGGGGTAGTTTTGAGCCTGGGGCTTCTGAGGGTGAACTTGGGGGTCCTGGGGGGGGTTGGTTATGGGTCTGGGGTCTCCCTCACCCCCCTTGGTCCCCCCCCCAGATTGCCGGAGCCCCGACAGCTCCTCGCTGAGCGCGTCCCCGGAGCCGGCGCTGCCGCGGGCGGCCATGGCCTCGCTGCCCGGCGCCGCCCTGGGCTCCCCGTTCCCCGTCATCAGCTCCTCCCTGGGCTCCCCGGGGCTGCCCAGCGCCCCCCCCCTCGCCTACGGCCCCGTCAGCAGCCCCCAGGTGAGGGCCACGTGGGGATGGGGCCCACCAGAGGTTCTCGCCTTCCTCGCAGCGGTTCGAGGGGCGCGGGTTGCGAGTGTGAGGTGGGACGTGGGTTATGGGTTCTACCAGAGCTTCCCAGCTCAATCAAATGGGTTTGAGGGGCGCGGGTTGCGAGTATGAGGTGGGACGTGGATTATGGAGCCCACCAGAGCTTCTCGGCTGGATCAAATGGGTTTGAGGGGTGTGGGTTGTGAGTATGAGGTGGGACGTGAGTTATGGAGCCCATCAGAGCTTCCCAGCTGGATCAAATGGGTTTGAGGGGTGTGGGTTGTGAGTATGAGGTGGGACGTGAATTATGGAGCACACCAGAGCTTCTTGGCTCCCTTGCAGCGGTTCGAGGGGCGCGGGTTGCGAGTGCGAGGTGGGACGTGGGTTATGGGTTCTACCAGAGCTTCCCAGCTCGATCAAATGGGTTTGAGGGGTGTGGGTTGTGAGTGTGAGGTGGGACGTGGATTATGGAGCCCACCAGAGCTTCTCGGCTGGATCAAATGGATTTGAGGGATGTGGGTTGCGAGTGTGAGGTGGGACGTGGATTATGGAGCCCACCAGAGCTTCCCGGCTCCCTCGCAGCAGTTCGAGGGGCGCGGGTTGCGAGTGCGAGGTGGGACGTGGGTTATGGGTTCTACCAGAGCTCCCCAGCTCAATCAAATGGGTTTGAGGGGTGTGGGTTATGAGTATGAGGTGGGACGTGAATTATGGAGCCCACCAGAGCTTCTCGGCTGGATCAAATGGGTTTGAGGGGTGTGGGTTGTGAGTATGAGGTGGGACGTGAATTATGGAGCCCACCAGAGGTTCTCGGCTCCCTCGCAGCGGTTCGAGGGGCGCGGGTTGCGAGTGCGAGGTGGGACGTGGGTTATGAGTTCTACGAGAGCTTCCCGGCTCAATGAGACGGGCTCGAGGAGCATGGGTTGTGAATATGAGGTGGGACGTGAATTATGGAGCCCACCAGAGCTTCTCGGCTCCCTCGCAGCAGTTCGAGGGGCGCGGGTTGCGAGTGCGAGGTGGGACGTGGGTTATGGGTTCTACCAGAGCTTCCCAGCTCAATCAAATGGGTTTGAGGGGTGTGGGTTATGAGTATGAAGTGGGACGTGAATTATGGAGCCCACCAGAGCTTCCTGGCTGGATCAAATGGGTTTGAGGGGTGTGAGTTGTGAGTATGAGATGGGACGTGAATTATGGAGCCCACCAGAGCTTCTCGGCTCCCTCGCAGCGGTTCGAGGGGCGCGGGTTGCGAGTATGAGGTGGGACGTGGGTTATGGGTTCTACCAGAGCTTCCCAGCTCAATCAAATGGGTTTGAGGGGTGTGGGTTGTGAGTATGAGGTGGGACGTGGATTATGGAGCCCACCAGAGCTTCTCGGCTGGATCAAATGGGTTTGAGGGGTGTGAGTTGTGAGTACGAGGTGGGACGTGGGCTATGGATCCCACCAGAGCTTCTCAACTCAATCAAATTAGTTTGAGAAGTGTGGGTTATGAGTATGAGATGGGACGTGGGTTATGGATCCCACCAGAGCTTCCCAACACCATCAAATCAACCCAA
This sequence comes from Phaenicophaeus curvirostris, assembly GCF_032191515.1. NCBI lineage: Eukaryota > Metazoa > Chordata > Aves > Cuculiformes > Cuculidae > Phaenicophaeus > Phaenicophaeus curvirostris. The sequence continues at coordinate 47,294 of NW_027207030.1, read as the reverse complement.
GAAATACAAGCTCTGAGTATGAGGTGGGACATGGGTTATGGGACCCACTGGAGGTTCTTGGCTTCATCAGAGCGGTTTGAGGCGTGTGGGTTGTGAGTTTGAGGTGGGACGTGGGTTATGGGTCCTACCAGAGCTTCTCAACTCACTCAAATTAGTCTGAGAAGTGTAGGATAGGAATATAAGGTGACATGTGGGTTATGGATCCCACCAGAGCTTCTCAACTTGATCGAATCAACCCTAGAAATGTATGTTATGAATATAGGGTGGGACGTGGGTTATGGATCCCACCAGAGCTTCTCAACTCGATCAGATGAGTCTGAGAAGTGTGGGTTATGGATATAAGGTAGGACGTGGATTATGGATCTCACCAGAGCTTCCCGGCTTGATCAAATGGTTTGGAGAGGTGTGGGTTATGAGTATGAGGTGGGACGTGGGTTATGGATCCCACCAGAGCTTCTCAGCTTAATCTAGTCAGCTTGAGAAATATGAGCTGTAAGGTGGAACACGAGTTATGGATCCCACCAGAGCTTCCCAGCTCAACCCAGTCAGCTTGGGAGATGTGGAGGGGGACGTGAGGTGGGACATAGATCATGGATCCCACCAGAGCTTCTTGACTCTATCAGATTAGTCTGGGAGGTGTAGGTTATGAGTATGAGGTGGGACGTGGGTTATGGATCCCACCAGAGCTTTCTGGGTTGATGAAATGGTTTGGAGAGGTGTGAGTTACGAGTACAAGGTGGGACGTGGTTTATGGATCCCACCAGAGCTTCCCAGCTTGATGAAATGGGTTTGAGAGGTGTAGGTTATGAGTATGAGGTGGGACGTAGCTTATGGATCCCACCAGAGCTTCCCAGCTTCATCAAATCAACCCAAGAAATCTGGGTTACAAAGTGGGACGTAGGTTACGGATTTCACCAGAGCTTCTCAGCTCAACTCAGTCAACTTGAGAGATGTGGAGGAGGTTGTAAGGTGGGACGTGGGTTATGGATCCCACCAGAGCGTTTCAGCTTAATCTAATCAGCCTGAGAAATAGGAGTTGTAAGGTGGAACGTGAGTTATGGATCCCACCAGAGCTTCCCAGCTCAACCCAGTCAACTTGGGAGATGTGGAGGGGGTCGTGAGGTGGGACATAGATTATGGATCCCACCAGAGCTTCTCAACTCAATCAGATTAATCTGAGAGGTGTGGGTTATGAATACAAAGTAGGACGTGGGTTATGGATCCCACCAGAGCTTCCTGGCTCAACTCAGTCAACTTGAGAGGCGTGGAGGGGGACCATGAGATGGGACGTGGGTTATGGATCCCACCAGAGCTTCCCGGCTCCATCAAACGGGTTTGAGGGGTGCGGGTTACGAATACGAGGTGGGACGTGAGTTCTGGGTCCCACCAGCTCTTCCCGTGCATCCCGCAGATCAACTCCACGGTGAACCTGTCCGGCCTCCACCCCGTCAGCTCCTCGGACGACGTGAAGCCCCCGCTGGGCCTCCGGGCGGTCGCCTGCCACCCGCACGGCCCCCCCGGCGCCGGCAAACGCCTCTGCGCCATCTGCGGGGACCGCCTCAGGTACCGCGGGGACGGGGCCACCAGGGGACCTCCCGGGGTCCTGACGGGCCACAAGGACGCCTCGCTTCTCCGGGACGGTTCTTGAGGAACGTCTAGAGCTTCTGGGGGGTTCCTGTGGGGCACAGGGGTGGCTTGGTTCTCCGTGAGATCTTCTCAGGAGCTTCTAGAGCTTCTCTGAGGTTCCTGTGGGACACGGGGGTGTCTCGGTTCTCAGTGAGGGCTTCTCAGGGGCTTCTAGAGTTTCTGTGGGGTATGGGGATGTCTTGGTTCTCACTGAGATCTTCTCAGGAGCTTCTAGAGCTTCTCTGCGGTTCTTGTAGGACACAATGATGTCTTGGTTCTCAGTGATATCTTTCTAGGAGCTTCTAGAGCTTCTGTGGGACACGGGGATGTCTTGGTCCTCAGTGAGATCTTCTCAGGAGCTTCTAGAAGTCCTGTGGGACAGGGGGATGTCTTGGTCCTCAGTGAGGGCTTCTCAGGAGCTTCTGGAGCTTCTGTGGGACACGGGGATGTCTTGGTGCTCAGTGAGATCTTCTCAGGAGCTTCTAGAGGTTCTGTGGGGTTCCTATAGGATACAAGGGTGTCTTGGTCCTCAGTGAGGGCTTCTCAGGAGCATCTAGAGCTTCTGTGGGACACGGGGATGTCTTGGTCCTCAGTGAGGGCTTCTCAGGGACTTGTAGAGCTTCTGTGGGACACAGGGATGTCTTGGTCCTCAGTGAGATCTTCTCAGGAGCTTGTAGAGGTCCTGTGGGACAGGGGGATGTCTTGGTCCTCAGTGAGGGCTTCTCAGGAGCTTCTGGAGCTTCTGTGGACACAGGGATGTCTTGGTCGTCAGTGAGATCTTCTGCGGAGCATCTAGAGCTTCTGTGGGGTCCCCTGTGGGGCACGGGGACACCGGGGTCTTCCTTGGGGTGGGGTTTGGTGGGTGAAGACACCTCAGTTCTCTTTGGGATTTGGTCCAGGGACACCTGGGTCCTCCCATGGTGGGAAACGGCGATGGAGTCACCTTAGTTCCTCCTTGGGATGGGATATGGGGGTCACCAGGATTCTCCTTGTGGTGGGACATGAGGATGGAGCCACCTCGGTCTTCTTCAGGATGGGCTGTGGGGATACCAGGATCCTCCTCGTGGTGGAACATGGGGATGGAGCCGCCTTGGTCCTCCTTGGGATGGGATATGGGGGCACTAAGATCCTCTTCATGGTGGGACATGAGCCTGAGACCACCTTGATCATCTTCAGGATGGGGTTTGGGGTCACCAGGATCCTCCTTGTGGTGGAACACGGGGATGGAGCCACCTTGGTTCTCCTTGGGATGAGAAATGGGGGAAGCTGGATTCTCCTTGTGGTGGAACATGGGGATGGGGCCACCTCGGTTCTCCTTGGGATGAGATATGGGGTCACCAGGATCCTCCTCGTGGTGGAACACGGGGATGGGGCCACCTTGGTTCTCCTTGGGATGAGATATGGGGTCACCAGGATCCTCCTCGTGGTGGAACACGGGGATGGGGCCACCTTGGTTCTCCTTGGGATGAGATATGGGGTCACCAGGATCCTCCTCGTGGTGGAACACGGGGATGGGGCCACCTCGGTTCTCCTTGGGATGAGAAATGGGGGAAGCTGGATTCTCCTTGTGGTGGAACATGGGGATGGGGCCACCTTGGTTCTCCTTGGGATGGGATATGGGGTCACCAGGATCCTCCTCGTGGTGGAACACGGGGATGGGGCCACCTCGGTTCTCCTTGGGATGAGAAATGGGGTCACCAGGATCCTCCTTGTGGTGGAACACGGGGATGAGGCCACCTTGGTTCTCCTTGGGATGGGATATGGGGTCACCAGGATCGTCTTCGTGGTGGAACATGGGGATGGGACCACCTTGGTTCTCCTTGGGATGAGAAATGGGGTCACCAGGATCCTCCTCGTGGTGGAACGTGGGGATGGGGCCACCTCGATCTCGTTGGAGACGGGTGATGGGGACCCCCGGATCCCCTTTGTGGTGGGACGTGAGGATTGAGCTGGAACCTGGAGAACGTGGCCACCTCCCTCCTTCCCCTCCCCTTCTCCCCGTGCTCCGGCCTCGCGGTGGGACCTGCCGGGGAGGCCCTGGAGGTCCCATCCCACCTCGGGGCCGCGTCCCGCAGGGAAGCATTATGGGGTGTACAGCTGCGAGGGCTGCAAGGGCTTCTTCAAGCGCACCATCCGCAAGGACCTCACCTACACCTGCCGCGACAACAAGGACTGCGTGGTGGACAAGCGCCAACGCAACCGCTGCCAGTACTGCCGCTACCAGAAGTGTTTGGCCACCGGCATGAAGCGAGAAGGTACCTGGAAGCCTCGAGATGTTCCTCGAGGAACCTCCTGGGAGCTCCTCTCAACCGTCGTCTCCACCTCCAGCCGTGCAGGAGGAACGGCAACGCGGGAAGGAGAAGGAAGGAGACGGCGAGCTGGGCGCCAACGCCAACGAGGAGATGCCGGTGGAGAAGATCTTGGAGGCCGAGTTGGCCGTGGAGCAGAAGTCGGACCAAAGCGTTGAGGGCGGAGGAGGAGGAGGAGGAGGAGGAGCCTCGGTGAGCTGGGTGGTGGGGGGGTGGCTTTGGAAGGTCCTCGTGGTTGGTGTCCCCGCTGACCCCTTGCCGTGTCCCCCCCACCCCCCGCCTGCTCATCAGCCCAATGACCCGGTGACCAACATCTGCCAGGCCGCCGACAAGCAGCTCTTCACCCTGGTCGAGTGGGCCAAGAGGATCCCCCACTTCTCCGACCTGCCCCTGGACGACCAAGTCATCCTCCTGCGGGCCGGTGAGACGGGGGGCTCCTCGGGGGGCTTGGGGGGCTCCTCATGGGGCTTGGGGGGCTCCTCATGGGGCTTGGGGGTTCCTCGGGGGGCTTTGGAGGCTCCTCGGGGGGCTTGGGGGCTCCTCATGGGGCTTGGGAGACTCCTCCAGGGGCTTGGAGGGCTCCTCGGGGGGCTTTGGGGGCTCCTCATGGGGCTTGGGGGTTCCTCTGGGGGCTTGGGGGTTCCTCGGGGGGCTTTGGGGGCTCCTCAGGGGGCCTTGAGGGCTCCTCGGGGGCCTTGGGGAGCTCCTTGGGGGGCTTTGGGGGCTCCTCGGGGGGCTTGGGAGGCTCCTCAGGGGGCTTTGGGGGCTCCTCATGGGGCTTGGGGGGTTCCTCAGGGGGCTTGGGGGGCTCCTCGGGGGGCTTGGGGGGCTCCTCATGGGGCTTGGGAGGCTCCTCGGGGGACTTGGGGGGCTCCTCATGGGGCTTGGGGGGCTCCTCGGGGGGCTTTGGGGGGGCTCCTCCAGGGGCTTTGGGGGCTCCTCGGGGGCTTTGGGGGCTCCTCGGGGGGTTTGGGGGGCTCCTGGAGGTGGTGGGTAGATCGTGGAGAAGGTTTGAGGGGCTCCTTAAGGTGGTGGATGGACCCCAGAGGAGGTTTTGGGTCTTTTAGAGGGATTGGATGCATCATGGAGAGGGTTTGGGGGCTCCTCGGGGGGCTTTGGGGGCTCCTCGGGGGCTTTGGGGGCTCCTCGGGGGGCTTGGGGGGCTCCTGGAGGTGGTGGGTAGATCGTGGAGAAGGTTTGAGGGGCTCCTTAAGGTGGTGGATGGACCCCAGAGGAGGTTTTGGGTCTCCTGGAGGGATTGGATGGATTATGGAGAGGGTTAGGGTCTCCTGGAGGAATTGGATGGATCATGGAGGGGCTCTGGGGGCTCCTGGAGGAGCTCAGGGGGCTCCTGGAGGGGCTGGGTGGATTGTGGAGAAGGTTTGGGGGCTCCTGGAGGTGGTGGTTGGGCCGTGGAGGGGATTTTGGGTCTCCTAGAGGTGGTGGATGGATCACGGAGAGGCTGCTGGAGGGACTGGGTGGATCATGGAGAAGGTTTGCGGGCTGCTGGAGGGAGTTTTGGGTCTCCTAGAGGGATTGGATGGATCATGGAGAAGGTTTTGGGTCTCCTAGAGGGATTGGATGGACCATGGAGGGGGTTTGGGGTCTTCTGGAGGGGGTTTTGGGTCTCTTAGGGGGATTGGATGGATCGTGGAGGGGGCTTGGGGTCTCCTGGAGGTGGTGAGAAGGTTTTGGGTCTCTTTGATGGACTGGATGGATCATGGAGCGGGTTTTGGGCCTCTTAGATGGACTGGATGGACCATGGAGGGGGTTTGGGGTCTCTTAGGTGGATTGGATGGATCGTGGAGAGGGTTTGGGATGAACCATGGAGAAGGTTTTGGGTCTCTTAGATGGATTGGATGGATCATGGAGGGGATTTTGGGTCTCTTAGGGGGATTGGATGGATCATGGAGCAGGTTTTGGGTCTCCTGGAGGTGGTGGGTGGATCATGGAGGAGGTTTCGGGTCTCCTAGAGGGACTGGATGAACCATGGAGAAGGTTTTGGGTCTCCTAGAGGGATTGGATGGATCATGGAGAGGGTTTTGGGCCTCTTAGATGGACTGGATGGACCATGGAGGGGGTTTGGGGTCTCTTAGGTGGATTGGATGGATCGTGGAGGGGATTTGGGGTCTCCTGGAGGTGGTGGATGAACCATGGAGAAGGTTTTGGGTCTCCTAGAGGGACTGGATGGATCATGGAGGGAGTTTTGGGTCTCCTAGATGGATTGGATGGATCATGGAGGAGGTTTGGGGTCTCCTGGAGGTGGTGGCTGAACCATGGAGAAGGTTTTGGGTCTGGGGGGGCCCTGACGTGTCCCGTGTCCTTGTCGTCCCCCACCCCCTCCAGGGTGGAACGAGCTGCTCATCGCGTCCTTCTCCCATCGCTCCATCGCCGTGAAGGACGGGATCCTGCTGGCCACCGGGCTGCACGTGCACCGCAACAGCGCCCACAGCGCCGGCGTCGGCGCCATCTTCGACCGGTGGGGGCTCCGACCCCCCCCGAACCCCAAAATAACCCCCCGGACCCCAAAATAACCCCCTGGACCCCAAAATAACCCCCTGGACCCACAAATCCTCCCCCAGACCCATCAATTCCCCCTTCCCAGCATCACTTCAGGCCCTCCGGACCCATAAATCCTCTCCAGACCCATAAATCCCCCTCCGGTATCACTCCAGCCCCCCCAGACCCATAAATCCCCCCCCAGTATCACTCCAGCCCCCCCAGACCCATAAATCCCCCCCCAGTATCAATCCAGCCCCCCCAGACCCATAAATCCCCCCCCAGTATCACTCCAGCCCCCCCAGACCCATAAATCCCCCCCCCCAGTATCACTCCAGCCCCCCCAGACCCATAAACCCCCCCCCAGTATCACTTCAGCCCCCCTCAAGAGCCCCATAAATCCCCCCCCCAGTATCACTCCAGCCCCCCCAAACCCATAAACCCCCCCCCCAGTATCACTCCAGCCCCCCCCAGACCCATACCCAAACCCCCCCCCAGTATCACTCCAGCCCCCCCCAGACCCATAAATCCCCCCCCCAGTATCACTCCAGCCCCCCCAGACCCATAAATCCCCCCCCCAGTATCACTCCAGCCCCCCCAGACCCATAAATCCCCCCCCAGTATCACTCCAGCCCCCCCAGACCCATAAATCCCCCCCCCCGGTATCACTCCAGCCCCCCCCAAACCCATAAATCCCCCCCCAGTATCACTCCAGCCACCCCCAGACCCATAAATCCCCCCCCAGTATCACTCCAGCCCCCCCAGACCCATAAACCCCCCCCAGTATCACTCCAGCCCCCCCAAACCCATAAATCCCCCCCCAGTATCACTCCAGTCCCCCCAAACCCATAAACCCCCCCCCCCCAGTATCACTCCAGCCCCCCCAGACCCATAAATCCCCCCCCAGTATCACTCCAGCCCCCCCGACCCATAAATCCCCCCCCCAGTATCACTCCAGCCCCCCCAGACCCATAAATCCCCCCCAGTATCACTCCAGCCCCCCCAGACCCATAAATCCCCCCCCCAGTATCACTTCCAGCCCCCCCCAGACCCATAAACCCCCCCCCAGTATCACTCCAGCCCCCCCAAACCCATAATCCCCCCCAGTATCACTCCAGCCCCCCCAGACCCATAAATCCCCCCCCAGTATCACTTCAGCCCCCCCTTTGCCCCATAGCCCCCCCCCCAAACCCCTAATGCCCCCCCCCAGCCCCCCTTTTTCCCCCCTCTTAGCCCCCCCCACCTCAAGCCCCCCCAAACCTCTTTTTTCCCCCCCCAAGCCCCCTTTTTTCCCCTCTGCTCCCCCCTCCAGCCCCTTTTTCCTCCCCCAGCCCCCCCCACTCCACATCAGGGCCCCCCCCCCAACCTCCTCATGCACCCCCCAGCCCCGCTTTTCCCCCCTCTTAGCCCCCCCCCCACCTCAGGGTCCCCCCCAAACCTCTTTTTTTCCCCCCCCCAGCCCCTTTTTTTCCCCTCTGCTCTCCCCCTCCAGCCCCTTTTTCCCTCCCCAGCCCCCAACTCCACCTCAGGGCCCCCCCCTTTACCCCTTACCCCCCCCCCAAACCCTTAATGCCCCCCCCCAGCCCCCTTTTTCCCCCCTCTAAGCCCCCCCCCCCACCTCAGGGTCCCCCCAAACCTCTTTTTTTTTCCCCCCCCCAAGCCCCTTTTTTTCCCCTCTGCTCCCCCCTCCAGCCCCTTTTTCCCTCCCCCAGCCCCCCCACTCCACATCAGGGCCCCCCCCCCAACCCCTGATGCCCCCCCCCAGCCCCCCTTTTCCCCTCCTCTTAGCCCCCCCCACCTCAGGGTCCCCCCAAACCTCTTTTTTTCCCCCCCCCAGCCCCTTTTTTTCCCCTCTGCTCCCACTCCAGCCTCTTTTTCCCCCCCCCAGCCCCCCCAACTCCACCTCAGGGCCCCCCCGCAACCCCTGATGCCCCCCCCAGCCCCCCTTTTCCCCCCTCTTAGCCCCCCCCACCTCAAGCCCCCCCCAAACCTCTTTTTTTCCCCCCCAGCCCCTTTTTTTCCCCTCTGCTCCCCACTCCAGCCCCTTTTTCCCTCCCCCAGCCCCCCCACTCCACATCAGGGCCCCCCCCCAACTCCTGATGCCCCCCAGCCCCCCTTTTTCCCCCCTCTTAGACCCCCCCCACCTCAGGGTCCCCCCCAAACCTCTTTTTTCCCCCCCCCAAGCCCCTTTTTTTCCCCTCTGCTCCCCCCTCCAGCCCCTTTTTCCCTCCCCAGCCCCCCCCCTCCACCTCAGGGCCCCCCCCCCTCCCACCTCAGCCCCCCCCAAACCCCTGATATCCCCCCCAGGGCCCCCCCCCACCTTTTAACCCCCCCCCCCATCTCCACTCAGGGTGCTGACCGAGCTGGTCTCCAAGATGCGGGACATGCGGATGGACAAGACGGAGCTGGGCTGCCTCCGCGCCATCATCCTCTTCAACCCTGGTACCCGGGGGGGGGGGGGGGCTTTAAGCTTGGGGGGGGGGGGGGGCAGATTTTTTTTTTTTGGGGTGGGGTGGGGGCTTAAATACCCCCCCTCACCCCCTTTTTTTTTTTTCCCAGATGCCAAGGGCCTTTCCAACCCCGGCGAGGTTGGAGCTGCTCCGCGAGAAGGTTTACGCTTCCTTGGAATCTTATTGCAAGCAGAAGTATCCGGAGCAACAGGGCAGGTAGGGAGGTGGGGGGGGGTGAAATTAGAGGGGGGGGGGCTATTTTTTAAAGTGGGGGGGGCTCCTCTTAGCCCCCCCCCAATCCCCTCTCCAGGTTCGCCCAAGCTCCTCCTGCGCCTCCCCGGCCCTGCGCTCCATCGGGCCTCAAGTGCCTGGAGCACCTTTTCTTCTTCAAGCTCATCGGGGACACCCCCATCGACACCTTCCTCATGGAGATGCTCGAAGCCCCCCCACCAGCTCTCCTGAGACACCCCCCCCCACCCCAAAAAAAAAAAAAAATTGGGGGGGACACCCCCCAAAAAAGCCCCCCCAGAGGGGTTTGGGGAGGACCCCAGTGTCCCCTGTCGCCTCGAGAGCCGTCAAGGACCCCCCCCCATCCCCATCCTGGAGGGGGGGGTTGATGGGTTTGGGGGGCTAATGGGGTTTGGGGGGGCCCCTTGTGTGCCCCCCTCCCTCTTCAGGAGCGTTGTGACCCCCCCTCCCCATCCTAGAGGGGGGTTGATGGCTTTGGGGGGGCCCCCTTGTGTGCCCCCCTCCCTCTCCAGGAGCATTGTGACCCCCCCCCTCCCCGTCCTAGAGGGGGTTGATGGCTTTCGGGGGGCCCCTTGTGTGCCCCCCT
>NW_027207030.1:0-37375 GCF_032191515.1 Phaenicophaeus curvirostris | reverse complement strand
GGGTTTGGGGGGCCCTGAGGGGCTGGGAAGGGGGTTGGGGGGGGGGCTGAGGTGGAATTGGGGGGGTTGGGGGGGGGGTGGGGGGTTTGGGGGGCCCTGAGGGGTTTTTGGGGGGGCTGAGGTGGAATTGGGGGGGTTGGGGGGGGGGGTGGGGGGTTTGGGGGGCCCTGAGGGGTTTTTGGGGGGGGCTGAGGTGGAATTGGGGGGGTTGAGGGGGGGGTGGGGGGTTTGGGGGGCCCTGAGGGGTTTTTGGGGGGGGGCTGAGGTGGAATTGGGGGGTTGGGGGGGGGGTGGGGGATTTGGGGTGCCCTGAGGGGTTTTTGGGGGGGCTGAGGTGGAATTGGGGGGTTGAGGGGGGGTGGGGGGTTTGGGGGCCCTGAGGGGTTTTGGGGGGGGCTGAGGTGGAATTGGGGGGTTGAGGGGGGGGTGGGGGTTTGGGGGCCCTGGGGTGAAGTTGGGGGTCTGGTGGGATCAGGAGGTGAACTTGGGGGGCTGGGTCTGGGGCTGGGGGGGGGTTACGGGTTGGACAACCATGAGGTGAACTTGGGGGGCTGGTGGGACCGGGGGGGGATCTTGGGGGGGTGGTGGGACCATCGAGAGAACTTGGGGGGCTGGTGGGACCAGGGGCTGAACTTGAGGGTCTGATGGGACCATGGGATGAACTTGGGGGGCTGGTGGGTCCATGGGGTGAACTTAAGGGTTTGGTGGGTCCAGGGGCTGAATTTGGGGGGCTGGTGGGAACATGGGGTGAACTTGAGGAGCTGGTGGGACCAGAGGTTGAACTTGGGAGTCTGGTGGGGGTGAACTTGAGGTCTGGTGGGATCAGGGGTGGAACTTGAGGGTCTGGTGGGACCGGGGGTTGAACTTGGGGAGCTGGTGGGACCAGGGGCTGAACTTGAGGGGCTGGTGGGAGCAGGGGTTGAACTTGGGGAGCTGGTGGGACCAGGGGTTGAACTTGGGGGGCTGGTGGGACCATGGGGCGAACTTAAGGGGCTGGTGGGACCAGGGGCTGAACTTGAGGGGCTGGTGGGACCATGGGGTGAACTTAAGGGGCTGGTGGGACCAGGGGCTGAACTTGAGGGGCTGGTAGGACCATGGGGTGAACTTGAGGGGCTGGTGAGACCAGGGGTTGAACTTGGGGGGCTGGTGGGAGCAGGGGCTGAACTTGAGGGGCTGGTGGGACCATGGGGTGAACTTGAGGGGCTGGTGGGACTAGAAGTTGAACTTAAGGGGTTGGTGGGACCAGGGGTTGAACTTGGGGGGCTGGTGGGACCAGGGGCTGAACTTCAGGAGCTGGTGGAACCATTGAGAGAACTTGGGGGGCTGGTGGGACCAGGGGTTGAACTTGGGGGTCTGGTGGGGGTGACCTCGAGGTCTGGTGGGACCAGGTGCTGAACTTAAGGGTCTGGTGGGACCACGAGGTGAAGGTGGGGGCCTGGCCTGGGGTCGTGGAGAGCTCTGAGGAGATGCTGGGGGTAGTTTTGAGCCTGGGGGTTCTGAGGGTGAACTTGGGGGTCCGGGGGGGGGTTGGTTATGGGTCTGGGGTCTCCCTCACCCCCCTTGGTCCCCCCCCCAGATTGCCGGAGCCCCGACAGCTCCTCGCTGAGCGCGTCCCCGGAGCCGGCGCTGCCGCGGGCGGCCATGGCCTCGCTGCCCGGCGCCGCCCTGGGCTCCCCGTTCCCCGTCATCAGCTCCTCCCTGGGCTCCCCGGGGCTGCCCAGCGCCCCCCCCCTCGCCTACGGCCCCGTCAGCAGCCCCCAGGTGAGGGCCACGTGGGGATGGGGCCCACCACAGCTTCTCGGCTCCCTCGCAGCGGTTCGAGGGGCGCGGGTTGCGAGTGCGAGGTGGGACGTGGGTTATGGGTTCTACCAGAGCTTCCGAGCTCAATCAAATGGGTTTGAGGGGTGTGGGTTGTGAGTATGAGGTGGGACGTGGGTTATGGATCCCACCAGAGCTTCCCAGCACCATCAAATCAACCCAAGAAATACAAGCTATGAGTATGAGGTGGAACATGGGTTATGGGACCCACTAGAGGTTCTTGGCTTCATCAGAGCGGTTTGAGGCGTGTGGGTTGTGAGTTTGAGGTGGAACGTGGGTTATGGGTCCTACCAGAGCTTCTCAACTCAATCAAATTAGTCTGAGAAGTGTAGGATATGAATATAAGGTGACATGTGGGTTATGGATCCCACCAGAGCTTCTCAACTCCATCAGATTAGTCTGAGAAGTGTGGGTTATGGATATAAGGTAGGACGTGGGTTATGGATCTCACCAGAGCTTCCTGGGTTGATGAAATGGTTTGGGGAGATGTGAGCTACGAGTATAAGGTGGGACGTGGGTTATGGATCCCACCAGAGCTTCTTGGCTTGATCAGATGGGTTTGAGAGGTGTAGGTTATGAGTATGGGGTGGGACGTAGGTTATGGATCCCACCAGAGCTTCCCAGCTCCATCAAATCAACTCAAAAAATCTGGGTTATAAGGTGGGACGTGGATTATGGAGCCCACCAGAGCTTCCCAGCTGGATCAAATGGGTTTGAGGGGTGTGGGTTGTGAGTATGAGGTGGGACGTGGGTTACGGATCCCACCAGAGCTTCTCAACTCAATCAAATTAGTTTGAGAAGTGTGGGTTGTGAGTATGAGGTGGGACGTGGGTTATGGGTTCTACCAGAGCTTCCGAGCTCAACCAAATGGGTTTGAGGGGTGTGGGTTGTGAGTATGAGGTGGGACGTGGGTTATGGATCCCACCAGAGCTTCCCAGCACCATCAAATCAACCCAAGAAATACAAGCTATGAGTATGAGGTGGAACATGGGTTATGGGACCCACTAGAGGTTCTTGGCTTCATCAGAGCGGTTTGAGGCGTGTGGGTTGTGAGTTTGAGGTGGGACGTGGGTTATGGGTCCTACCAGAGCTTCTCAACTCAATCAAATTAGTCTGAGAAGTGTAGGGTATGAATATAAGGTGACATGTGGGTTATGGATCCCACCAGAGCTTCTCAACTTGATCGAATCAACCCTAGAAATGTATGTTATGAATATAGGGTGGGACGTGGGTTATGGATCCCACCAGAGCTTCTCAACTCCATCAGATTAGTCTGAGAAGTGTGGGTTATGGATATAAGGTAGGACGTGGATTATGGATCTCACCAGAGCTTCCCGGCTTGATCAAATGGGCTTGAGAGGTGTAGGTTATGAGTATGAGGTGGGACGTGGGTTATGGATCCCACCAGGGATTCTCAGCTTAATCTAGTCAGCTTGAGAAATATGAGTTGTAAGGTGAAACACGAGTTATGGATCCCACCAGAGCTTCCCAGCTCAACCCAGTCAGCTTGGGAGATGTGGAGGGGGACGTGAGGTGGGACATAGATCATGGATCCCACCAGAGCTTCTTGACTCTATCAGATTAGTCTGGGAGGTGTAGGTTATGAGTATGAGGTGGGACGTGGGTTATGGATCCCACCAGAGCTTCCTGGGTTGATGAAATGGTTTGGAGAGGTGTGAGTTACGAGTACAAGGTGGGACGTGGTTTATGAATCCCATCAGAGCTTCCCAGCTTGATGAAATGGGTTTGAGAGGTGTAGGTTATGAGTATGAGGTGGGACGTAGCTTATGGATCCCACCAGAGCTTCCCAGCTTCATCAAATCAACCCAAGAAATCTGGGTTACAAAGTGGGACGTAGGTTACGGATTTCACCAGAGCTTCTTAGCTCAACTCAGTCAACTTGAGAGATGTGGAGGAGGTTGTAAGGTGGGACGTGGGTTATGGATCCCACCAGAGCGTTTCAGCTTAATCTAATCAGCCTGAGAAATAGGAGTTGTAAGGTGGAACCTGAGTTATGGATCCCACCAGAGCTTCCCAGCTCAACCCAGTCAACTTGGGAGATGTGGAGGGGGTCGTGAGGTGGGACATAGATTATGGATCCCACCAGAGCTTCTCAACTCAATCAGATTAATCTGAGAGGTGTGGGTTATGAATACAAAGTAGGACGTGGATTATGGATCTCACCAGGGCTTCCTGGTTTGATCAAATGGGTTTGAGGGGTGTGGATTGTAAGTATAAGGTGGGACGTGGGTTATGGGACCCACCAGAGGTTCTTGGGTCCATCAGAGCAGTTTGAGAGACGTGGGTTGTGAGTACGAGGTGGGACGTGGGTTATGGATCCCACCAGAGCTTCCTGGCTCAACTCAGTCAACTTGAGAGGCGTGGAGGGGGACCATGAGATGGGACGTGGGTTATGGATCCCACCAGAGCTTCCCGGCTCCATCAAACGGGTTTGAGGGGTGCGGGTTACGAATACGAGGTGGGACGTGAGTTCTGGGTCCCACCAGCTCTTCCCGTGCATCCCGCAGATCAACTCCACGGTGAACCTGTCCGGCCTCCACCCCGTCAGCTCCTCGGACGACGTGAAGCCCCCGCTGGGCCTCCGGGCGGTCGCCTGCCACCCGCACGGCCCCCCCGGCGCCGGCAAACGCCTCTGCGCCATCTGCGGGGACCGCTCCTCAGGTACCGCGGGGACGGGGCCACCAGGGGACCTCCCGGGGTCCTGACGGGCCACAAGGACGCCTCGCTTCTCCGGGACGGTTCTTGAGGAACGTCTAGAGCTTCTGGGGGGTTCCTGTGGGGCACAGGGGTGGCTTGGTTCTCCGTGAGATCTTCTCAGGAGCTTCTAGAGCTTCTCTGAGGTTCCTGTGGGACACGGGGGTGTCTTGGTTCTCAGTGAGGGCTTCTCAGGGGCTTCTAGAGTTTCTGTGGGGTATGGGGATGTCTTGGTTCTCACTGAGATCTTCTCAGGAGCTTCTAGAGCTTCTCTGCGGTTCTTGTAGGACACAAGGATGTCTTGGTCCTCAGTGATATCTTTCTAGGAGCTTCTAGAGCTTCTGTGGGACACGGGGATGTCTTGGTCCTCGGTGAGATCTTCTCAGGAGCTTCTAGAAGTCCTGTGGGACAGGGGGATGTCTTGGTCCTCAGTGAGGGCTTCTCAGGAGCTTCTGGAGCTTCTGTGGGACACGGGGATGTCTTGGTGCTCAGTGAGATCTTCTCAGGAGCTTCTAGAGGTTCTGTGGGGTTCCTATAGGATACAAGGGTGTCTTGGTCCTCAGTGAGGGCTTCTCAGGAGCTTCTGGAGCTTCTGTGGGACACGGGGATGTCTTGGTGCTCAGTGAGATCTTCTCAGGAGCTTCTAGAGGTTCTGTGGGGTTCCTATAGGATACAAGAGTGTCTTGGTCCTCAGTGAGGGCTTCTCAGGAGCATCTAGAGCTTCTGTGGGACACGGGGATGTCTTGGTCCTCAGTGAGGGCTTCTCAGGGACTTGTAGAGCTTCTGTGGGACACGGGGATGTCTTGGTCCTCAGTGAGATCTTCTCAGGAGCTTGTAGAGGTCCTGTGGGACAGGGGGATGTCTTGGTCCTCAGTGAGGGCTTCTCAGGAGCTTCTGGAGCTTCTGTGGACACAGGGATGTCTTGGTCGTCAGTGAGATCTTCTGCGGAGCATCTAGAGCTTCTGTGGGGTCCCTGTGGGGCACGGGGACACCGGGGTCTTCCTTGGGGTGGGGTTTGGTGGGTGAAGACACCTCAGTTCTCTTTGGGATTTGGTCCAGGGACACCTGGGTCCTCCCCATGGTGGGAAACGGCGATGGAGTCACCTTAGTTCTCCTTGGGATGGGATATGGGGTCACCAGGATTCTCCTTGTGGTGGGACATGAGGATGGAGCCACCTCGGTCTTGTTTAGGATGGGCTGTGGGGATACCAGGATCCTCCTCGTGGTGGAACATGGGGATGGAGCCGCCTTGGTCCTCCTTGGGATGGGATATGGGGGCACTAAGATCCTCTTCATGGTGGGACATGAGCCTGAGGCCACCTTGATCATCTTCAGGATGGGGTTTGGGGTCACCAGGATCCTCCTTGTGGTGGAACACGGGGATGGAGCCACTTTGGTTCTCCTTGGGATGAGAAATGGGGGAAGCTGGATTCTCCTTGTGGTGGAACATGGGGTTGGGGCCACCTCGGTTCTCCTTGGGATGAGATATGGGGTCACCAGGATCCTCCTCGTGGTGGAACACGGGGATGGGGCCACCTTGGTTCTCCTTGGGATGAGATATGGGGTCACCAGGATCCTCCTTGTGGTGGAACACGGGGATGGGGCCACCTTGGTTCTCCTTGGGATGGGATATGGGGTCACCAGGATCCTCCTCGTGGTGGAACACGGGGATGGGGCCACCTTGGTTCTCCTTGGGATGGGATATGGGGTCACCAGGATCCTCCTTGTGGTGGAACACGGGGATGGGGCCACCTTGGTTCTCCTTGGGATGGGATATGGGGTCACCAGGATCCTCCTCGTGGTGGAACGTGGGGATGGGGCCACCTCGATCTCGTTGGAGACGGGTGATGGGGACCCCCGGATCCCCTTTGTGGTGGGACGTGAGGATTGAGCTGGAACCTGGAGAACGTGGCCACCTCCCTCCTTCCCCTCCCCTTCTCCCCGTGCTCCGGCCTCGCGGTGGGACCTGCCGGGGAGGCCCTGGAGGTCCCATCCCACCTCGGGGCCGCGTCCCGCAGGGAAGCATTATGGGGTGTACAGCTGCGAGGGCTGCAAGGGCTTCTTCAAGCGCACCATCCGCAAGGACCTCACCTACACCTGCCGCGACAACAAGGACTGCGTGGTGGACAAGCGCCAACGCAACCGCTGCCAGTACTGCCGCTACCAGAAGTGTTTGGCCACCGGCATGAAGCGAGAAGGTACCTGGAAGCCTTGAGATGTTCCTCGAGGAACCTCCTGGGAGCTCCTCTCAACCGCCGTCTCCACCTCCAGCCGTGCAGGAGGAACGGCAACGCGGGAAGGAGAAGGAAGGAGACGGCGAGCTGGGCGCCAACGCCAACGAGGAGATGCCGGTGGAGAAGATCTTGGAGGCCGAGTTGGCCGTGGAGCAGAAGTCGGACCAAAGCGTTGAGGGCGGAGGAGGAGGAGGAGGAGGAGGAGGAGCCTCGGTGAGCTGGGTGGTGGGGGGGTGGCTTTGGAAGGTCCTCGTGGTTGGTGTCCCCGCTGACCCCTTGCCGTGTCCCCCCCACCCCCCGCCTGCTCATCAGCCCAATGACCCGGTGACCAACATCTGCCAGGCCGCCGACAAGCAGCTCTTCACCCTGGTCGAGTGGGCCAAGAGGATCCCCCACTTCTCCGACCTGCCCCTGGACGACCAAGTCATCCTCCTGCGGGCCGGTGAGACGGGGGGCTCCTCGGGGGGCTCCTCATGGGGCTTTGGGGGCTCCTCGGGGGGCTTTGGGGGCTCCTCATGGGGCTTGGGAGGCTCCTCGGGGGGCTTGGGGGGCTCCTCATGGGGCTTGGGAGGCTCCTCGGGGGGCTTTGGGGGCTCCTCATGGGCTTTGGAGGCTCCTCGGGGGGCTTGGGAGGCTCCTCGGGGGGCTTTGGGGGCTCCTCAGGGGCTTTGGGGGCTCCTCGGGGAGCTTTGGGGGCTCCTCATGGGGCTTGGGAGGCTCCTCGGGGGGCTTGGGGGGCTCCTCATGGGGCTTGGGAGGCTCCTCGGGGGGCTTTGGGGGCTCCTCATGGGGCTTGGGAGGCTCCTCCGGGGGCTTGGGGGGCTCCTCATGGGGCTTTGGGGGCTCCTCGGGGGGCTCCTCGGGGGGCTTTGGGGGCTCCTCCAGGGGCTTTGAGGGGCTCCTCATGGGGCTTGGGGGTCTCCTCGGGGGGCTTGGGGGCTCCTCGGGGGGCTTGGGGGGCTCCTCGGGGGGCTTGGGGGGCTCCTCCGGGCGCTTGGGGGGCTCCTCGGGGGGCTTGGGGGCTCCTCGGGGGGTTTGGGGACTCCTCAGGGGGCTTTGGGCGCTCCTCGGGGGGCTTGGGGGGCTCCTCGCGGGGCTTGGGAGGCTCCTCCAGGGGCTTGGGGGCTCCTCGGGGGGCTCCTCGGGGGGCTTGGGGGGGCTCCTCGGGGGACTCGGGAGGCTCCTCAGGGGGCTTGGGGGGCTCTTGGAGATGGTGGGTGGATCGTGGAGAAGGTTTGGGGGTTCCTTAATGTTGTGGTTGGGCCGTGGAGGGCATTTTGGGTCTCCTGGAGGTGGTAGATGGATCATGGAGGGGCTCCTGGTGGGATTGGGTGCATCATGGAGAAGGTTTGGGGGCTCCTGGAGGGGGTGGGTGGACTGTGGAGAAGGTTTGGGGGCTCCTGGTAGAGGTGGATGGATCATGGAGGGGGCTTAGGGGGCTTCTCCAGGGGCTTGGGGGGCTCCTAGAGGGGGTGGGTAGGTCGTGGAGAGGGTTTTGTGTGTCTTGGAAGGGGTTTTGGGTGTCCTAGAGGAGGTGGGTGGATCGTGAAGAAGGTTTGGGGGCTCGTGGAAGTGGTGGATGGATCATGGAGGGGGCTTGGGGGTTCCTGGAGGGGGTGGATGGATCATGGAGAAGGTTTTAGGCCTCCTAGAGGGATTGGATGGACCATGGAGGGGGTTTGGGATCTTCTGGAGGGGGTTTTGGGTCTCTTAGGGGGATGGGATGGATCATGGAGGAGGTTTGGGGTCTCCTGCAGGTGGTGGATGAATCATGGAGAAGGTTTTGGGTCTGTTAGATGGATTGGATGGATCATGGAGGAGGTTTGGGGTCTCTTAGGGGGATTGGATGGATCATGGAGGAGGTTTGGGGTCTCCTGCAGGTGGTGGATGAATCATGGAGAAAGTTTTGGGTCTCCTAGAGGGACTGGGTGGATCATGGAGGGGGTTTTGGGCCTCTTAGGGGGATTGGATGGATCGTGGAGGGGGTTTGGGGTCTCCTGGAGGTGGTGGCTGAACCATGGAGAAGGTTTTGGGTCTCCTAGAAGGACTGGATGGATCATGGAGGGGGTTTTGGGTCTTTTTGGGGGGATTGGATGGATCATGGAGCAAGTTTTGGGTCTCCTGGAGGTGGTGGGTGGATCATGGAGAAGGTTTCGGGTCTCCTAGAGGGACTGGATGAACCATGGAGAAGGTTTCGGGTCTCCTAGAGGGACTGGATGAACTATGGAGAATGTTTCGGGTCTCCTAGAGGGACTGGATGAACCATGGAGAAGGTTTTGGGTCTCCTAGAGGGATTGGATGGATCATGGAGAGGGTTTTGGGCCTCTTAGATGGACTGGATGGACCATGGAGGGGGTTTTGGGTCTCTTAGGGGGATTGGATGGATCGTGGAGGGGGTTTGGGGTCTCCTGGAGGTGGTGGCTGAACCATGGAGAAGGTTTTGGGTCTCCTAGAAGGACTGGATGGATCATGGAGGGGGTTTTGGGTCTCTTAGGGGGATTGGATGGATTGTGGAGGGGCTTTGGGGTCTCCTGGAGGTGGTGGCTGAACCATGGAGAAGGTTTTGGGTCTGGGGGGGCCCTGACGTGTCCCGTGTCCTTGTCATCCCCCACCCCAGGGTGGAACGAGCTGCTCATCGCGTCCTTCTCCCATCGCTCCATCGCCGTGAAGGACGGGATCCTGCTGGCCACCGGGCTGCACGTGCACCGCAACAGCGCCCACAGCGCCGGCGTCGGCGCCATCTTCGACCGGTGGGGCCTCCGACCCCCCCCCCGACCCCAAAATAACCCCCCTGAACCCCAAAATAACCCCCCCGGACCCACAAATCCTCCCCCAGACCCCATCAATTCCCCCTTCCCAGCATCACTTCAGGCCCTCCGGACCCATAAATCCTCTCCAGACCCATAACCCCCCCCCCCAGTATCACTCCAGCCCCCCCAGACCCATAACCCCCCCCCCCAGTATCACTCCAGCCCCCCCAGACCCATAAATCCCCCCCCAGTATCACTCCAGCCCCCCCAGACCCATAAATCCCCCCCCAGTATCACTCCAGCCCCCCCAGACCCATAAATCCCCCCCCAGTATCACTCCAGCCCCCCCAGACCCCTTTCCCCCCCCAGCCCCCCCCCCCTTTGCCCCATAGCCCCCCCAAACTCCTGATGCCCCCCCTAGCCCTAGCCCCCTTTTCCCCCCCTCTTACCCCCCCCCCCCACCTCAGGGTCCCCCCAAACCTCTTTTTTTTCCCCCCCCAGCCCCTTTTTTTCCCCTCTGCTCCCCCCTCGATCCTCTTTTTCCCCCCCCCAGCCCCCCCCACTCCACCTCAGGGCCCCCCCCCCCAACCTCCTGATGCCCCCCCAGCCCCCCTTTTTCCCCCCTCTTAGCCCCCCCCACCTCAGGGTCCCCCCAAACCTCTTTTTTTCCCCCCCCCAGCCCCTTTCTTTCCCCTCTGCTCCCCACTCCAGCCTCTTTTTCCCCCCCCCAGCCCCCCCCACTCCACCTCAGGGCCCCCCCCCCAACCCCTGATGCCCCCCCCAGCCCCCTTTTCCCCCCCTCTTACCCCCCCCCCCCACCTCAAGCCCCCCCAAACCTCTTTTTTTTCCCCCCCCAGCCCCTTTTTTTCCCCTCTGCTCCCCCCTCGAGCCTCTTTTTCCCCCCCCAGCCCCCCCCACTCCACCTCAGGGCCCCCCCCCCCAACCTCCTGATGCCCCCCCAGCCCCCCTTTTCCCCCCCTCTTACCCCCCCCACCTCAAGCCCCCCCAAACCTCTTTTTTTTCCCCCTCCAAGCCCCTTTTTTTCCCCTCTGCTCCCCCCTCCAGCCCCTTTTTCCCTCCCCAGCCCCCCCCCCTCCACCTCAGGGCCCCCCAAACCCCTGATATCCCCCCCCCCAGGCCCCCCCCCCCACCTTTTAACCCCCCCTTCTCCACTCAGGGTGCTGACCGAGCTGGTCTCCAAGATGCGGGACATGCGGATGGACAAGACGGAGCTGGGCTGCCTCCGCGCCATCATCCTCTTCAACCCTGGTACCCGGGGAGGGGGCTTTAAGCTTGGGGGGGGCAGATTTTTTTTTTTGGGGTGTGGGGGGGGCTTAAATACCCCCCCTCACCCCCTTTTTTTTTTTTCCCAGATGCCAAGGGCCTTTCCAACCCCGGCGAGGTGGAGCTGCTCCGCGAGAAGGTTTACGCTTCCTTGGAATCTTATTGCAAGCAGAAGTATCCGGAGCAACAGGGCAGGTAGGGAGGGGGGGGGGTTGAAATTAGAGGGGGGGGGGGCTCTTCTTTAAAGTGGGGGGGCTCCTCTTAGCCCCCCCAATCCCCTCTCCAGGTTCGCCAAGCTCCTCCTGCTGCTTGCAATAAGATTCCAAGGAAGCGTAAACCTTCTCGCGGAGCCAGCCTCCACCCTCGCCCGGCCCAGTGCTGACACCTTCTCGGGACCCTCATGAGATGCCAATCCCCCCCCTCCTGAGACACCCCCCCCCACCCAAAAAAAAAAAAAAAATGGGGGGACACCCCCCAAAAAAAGCCCCCCCAGAGGGGTTTGGGGAGGACCCCAGTGTCCCTGTCGCCTCGAGAGCCGTCAAGGACCCCCCCCATCCCCATCCTGGAGGGGGGGGTTAATGGGTTTGGGGGGCTAATGGGGTTTGGGGGGGCCCCTTGTGTGCCCCCCCTCCCTCTCCAGGACCGTTGTGACCCCCCCCCCCCCCCGTCCTAGAGGGGGTTGATGGCTTTGGGGGGGCCCCTTGTGTGCCCCCCTCCCTCTCCAGGAGCATTGTGACCCCCCCCCCTCCCCATCCTGGAGGGGGGTTTGGGGGGTCCCCCTCTGTCCATTCCCCCCCCCCCCCATCCCAGGGCCCCTCCTTGAGGAGGGGGGGGGGCGGTTGGTTTTGGGGGGGATTTAAGTGTTTTTTTAGGGGGGGGCACCCCCCTATCAACGTGTCCCAGGGCTGGGGGGGGTCCCCAATTCCCCTGCCCCCCCCCCCCCGGCCCCCCCAAAACTCAGGCACCCGATAGCACTTTGACCCCCCCCCTCGCCGCCCCCTCTATGCAGCCGGTACGGGGGGGGGGTGGGGGGGGTCCTGGCCCCCCCGGGGTGATTTTTGGGGGGGTGGGGGGTGGGTTTGTTTTTATTGTAGGTCCCACAGCCCCCCCTGCCCCCCCCCCCCCGTGATTTTATCGGCTTCAGCATTTCCAACCCCCCCTCCCAAAAAAAATCCGGTCGCTTTGGATTTTCAGTGATTAAAATTGCTGCTTCTCAGTCGGTTGGGGGTGGGGGCTCTTTTTTTTGGGGGGGGGGCGCTGTGGGGACCCCCCAAACCCCACTGACCCCCCAAACCCCATTGAACCCCCCAAACCCCATTGATCCCCCCAAACCCATTGATCCCCCCAAACCCCATCGACCCCCCAAACCCATTGACCCCCCAAACCCATTGACCCCCCAAACCCATTGACCCCCCAATCCCCACTGACCCCCCAAACCCCATTGAACCCCCCAAACCCATTGACCCCCCAAACCCCATTGATCCCCCCAAACCCCATTGATCCCCCCAAACCCCATTGAACCCCCAAACCCATTGACCCCCCCAAACCCCATTGACCCCCCAAACCCCATCGATCCCCCCAAACCCATCGATCCCCCAAACCCATCGATCCCCCAAACCCCATTGACCCCCCAAACCCCATTGATCCCCCCAAACCCCATTGATCCCCCGAACCCCATTGACCCCCCAAACCCCACTGACCCCCCAAACCCCACTGACCCCCCAAACCCCATTGATCCCCCCAAACCCCATTGATCCCCCAAACCCATTGACCCCCCAAACCCATTGATCCCCCAAACCCCATCGACCCCCCCAAACCCATCGACCCCCCCAAACCCATTGAACCCCCAAACCCATTGACCCCCCAAACCCCATTGACCCCCCAAATCAAATTCACCCCCCAAACCCCATTGACCCCCCAAACCCATTGAACCCCCAAAGCCCATTGATCCCCCCAACCCCACTGACCCCCCCAACCCCAGGGATCCCTCCAACCCCCCCCCCAATCCACGGCCCCCCCTAACTCCCCAGCTCCCCTCAGACCCTCCCCCCAGCCCCCCCCTTCCCCCCCCTCCCCCCGTTGGGTTCCGGGCTGCGGTTTGGGGCTGGGGGGGCGCCCCCCGCCCCTCCCCCCCCCCGCACAGAGCGGCCTCTGTGTGCGCCGGGGGCTGCGCCGGCTCGGCCTCCGCACCAATTCCAGCTCCAGCCCGGCTTCCCAGCTCGATCCCAGCTCGATCCCGGCTTCCCAGCTCGATCCCAGCTCGATCCCGGCTTCCCAGCTCGATCCCAGCTCGATCCCGGCTTCCCAGCTCGATCCCAGCTCGATCCCGGCTTCCCAGCTCGATCCCAGCTCAATCCTGGCTTCCCAGCTTGAGCCCAGCCCATTCCCAGCTTCCCAGCTTGATCCCAGCTCAATCCTGGCTTCCCAGCTTGATCCCAGCTTGATCCCAGCTTGAGCCCAGCTTCCCAGCTTGATCCCAGCCCCATCCCAGCTTCCCAGCTTGAGCCCAGATCAATCCCAGCTTCCCAGCTTGATCCCAGCCTCCCAGCTTGATCCCAGCCCTATCCCGGCTTTCCAGCTTGATCCCAGCTCGATCCCAGCTTGATCCCAGCTTCCCAGCTTGAGCCCAGCTTGATCCCAGCTCGATCCCAGCTTGATCCCAGCTCGATCCCAGCTTCCCAGCTTGATCCCAGCTTGATCCCAGCTTCCCAGCTTGAGCCCAGCCGCATCCCAGCTGCCCAGCTTGATCCCAGCTCAATCCCGGCTTCCCAGCTTGATCCCAGCTTGATCCCAGCTTGATCTCAGCTTCCCAGCTTGATCCCAGCCTCCCAGCTTGAGCCCAGCCCCATCCCAGCTTGATCCCAGCTTCCCAGCTTGATCCCAGCTCAATCCCGGCTTCCCAGCTTGATCCCAGCTTGATCTCAGCTTCCCAGCTTGATCCCAGCTTGATCCCAGCCTCCCAGCTTGATCCCAGCCCTATCCCGGCTTTCCAGCTTGATCCCAGCTTCCCAGCTTGAGCCCAGCTTGATCCCAGCTCGATCCCAGCTCAATCCCAGCTTCCCAGCTTGATCCCAGCCCCATCCCGGCTGCCCAGCATCCCAGTTTGATCCCAGCCCCATCCCAGCTTCCCAGCTTGAGCCCAGCTTGATCCCAGCTTCCCAGCTTGATCCCAGCTCAATCCCAGCTTCCCAGCCTCCCAGCTTGATCCCAGCTTGATCCCAGCTCAATCCCAGCTTCCCATCCCAGCTCAATCCCAGCTTGATCCCAGCTCAATCCCAGCTTGATCCCAGCTCAATCCCAGCTTCCCATCCCAGCTCAATCCCAGTTTGAGCCCAGCTTCTGAACGTGATCCTGTCTCCATCCCGGCTTCCCAGCTTGATCCCAGCCCGATCCCAAGTTCCCAGCCTGATCCCGGCTTCCCAGCCTGACGCCAGCTTCCCAGATTCACCCCAGCTCGATCCTGGCTTCTCTGGCTGATCCCAGCTTGATCCCAGCTCCCGGCTCGATCCCAGCTTCCCAGCCCGATCCCAGCTTCCCAGCCCGATCCCGGCCTGATCCCGGCTTCTGAGCCCGTTCCCAGCCCCATTCCCAATTTCCCGGCTCGCTCCCGGCTTCTCGGCCTGATCCCGGCCCAATCCCAGTTTCCCGGGGGCTCCGTGGGGGAACTGGGGCCGGGACTGCGGGGAACGTGGGGTGGGATGGGGACGGGGACACGGGGTGGGGACAGGGATGGGGACATGGGATGGGGACATGGGATGGGAATAGGGATACGGGATGGGGACATGGGATGGGAATAGGGACACAGGGTGGGAACAGGGATGCGGGATGGGACAGGGACAAGGGATGGGGATGCGGAGTGGTGGCAGGGAATGGGGACAGGGACAAGGGATGGGGACAGGGATGCAGGACAGTGACACATGATGGAGCGGGGATGGGGGACAGGGACCTGGGATGGGGACAGGGACAAGGGATGGGGACAGGGATTCAGGATGGGGACACAGGATGGAGCGGGGATCGGGGACAGGGACCTGGGATGGGGACAGGGACAAGGGATGGGGACAGGGATGCAGGACAGTGACAGGGATGCAGGATGGGGACATAGGATGGGGACAGGGAGCTGGGAGGGTGACATGGGATGGGGACAGGGATGCAGGACAGTGACAGGGCTGGGGACAGGGATGCGGGATGGGGACAGGGACACTGGATGGGGACAGGGATGTGGGATGGGGACGGTACCCGGGAGGGTGACATGGGATGGGGACAGGGACATGGGATGGGGACAGGTCAGGGATGCAGGACTGTGACAGGGATGGGGACAGGGATGCGGGACGGGGACAGGGATGGGGACGAGGACAGGGATGGGGGACAGTGACAGGGATGGGGACAGGGATGCAGGACAGGGACAGGGATGGGGACAGGGATGCAGGACGGGGACCGGGGTGGGGACAGGGATGGGGACAGGGACAGGGATGGGGACAGGGATGCAGGACGGGGACAGGGATGGGGACAGGGACAGGGATGGGGACAGGGATGCTGGACGGTGACAGGGATGCAGGACGGGGACAGGGACGGTGACAGGGATGCAGGACGGGGACAGTGATGGGGACAGGGATGGGGATAGGGACAGGGATGGGGACAGGGGTGGGGACAGGGACAGGGGTGGGGACAGGGACAGGGACAGGGATGCAGGACGGGGACCGGGGTGGGGACAGGGGTGGGGACAGGGGTGGGGACCGTGCCGGGGGTGTGTCCGGGGGCCGTCCCGGGGCCGGTGGGTCCCGGGGCTCCCGGCGCTCGGGGCGCAGTCGGGACGGAGCCGCCGGTCCGGAGCGACCCCGGAGCGGCCCCGACATGGCCCCGCGCCGCCCCCGGGACCCCCCGGGACCCCCCCCCCCTCCTCCTCCTCCTCCTCCTCCTCCTCGTCGCCAGCGCCCTGCTCGCCGCCGCCAGCGCCGCAGGTCAACTGGGAGCACTGGGAGCGCTGGGAGAGGAACTGGGAGCACTGGGAGAGGAACTGGGAGCACTGGGAGTGCGACTGGGAGCACTGGGAGAGGAACTGGGAGCACTGGGAGTGGGACTGGGGGCGCTGGGAGAGGAACTGGGAGCATTGGGAGTGGGACTGGGAGCGCTGGGAGAGGAACTGGGAGCACTGGGAGTGGGACTGGGAGCACAGGGAGTGCGACTGGGAGCACTGGGAGAGGAACTGGGAGCACTGGGAGCGCGACTGGGGGCATTGGGAGCGCTGGAAGTGCTGGGAGAGGAACTGGGAGCACTGGGAGAGGAACTGGGAGCGCTGGGAGAGGAACTGGGAGCGCTGGGAGCGCGACTGGGGGCACTGGGAGAGGAACTGGGAGCGCTGGGAGTGCGACTGGGAGCACTGGGAGAGGAACTGGGAGCGTGACTGGGAGCACTGGAAGCGCAGGGAGTGCAACTGGGAGCGCTGGGAGAGGAACTGGGAGCATTGGGAGTGCAATTGGGGGCACTGGGGGCACAGGGAGTGCAACTGGGAGCACTGGGAGAGGAACTGGGAGCGCTGGGAATGGGACTGGGAGCACAGGGAGTGCCACTGGGAGCACTGGGAGCACTGGGAGAGGAACTGGGAGCATTGGGAGCGCGACTGGGGGCACTGGGAGCATTGGGAGCACTGGGAGAGGAACTGGGAGCGCTGGGAGTGGGACTGGGAGCACAGGGAGTGCGACTGGGAGCACTGGGAGAGGAACTGGGAGCATTGGGAGCGTGACTGGGAGCACTGGGAGCGCTGGGAGCGGAACTGGGAGCGCTGGGAGTGGGACTGGGAGCGCGACTGGGAGCACTGGGGGCACTGGGAGAGCGACTGGGAGCGCTGGGAGCACAAGTGGGAGCGCTGGGAGCACAAGTGGGAGCGCTGGGAGCACTGGGACCAGCACTGCGAGTGGGATGGGAGCACTGGGAGCACTGGGACCGGCACTAGGGGTGCGGCTGGAGGCACTGGGAGCACTGGGACCAGCACTGGGGATGCGACTGGGAGCACTGGGAGCACTGGGACCGGCACTGGGGAGGCGACTGGGGGTACTGGAGTCACTGGGACCAGCACTCCGAATGCAACTGGGAGCACTGGGGGGACTGGGACTGGCACTGGGGACACTGGGACTGGCACTGGGGACACTGGAACCCGCACTGGGACTGGCACTGGGAGCACTGGGAACACCAGGACTGGTGCTGCGAGTGCGACTGGACTGGGAGCACTGGGACCCGCACTGGGGGCACTGGGACCGGTACTGGGAGCACTGGGGTAACTGGGACCGGTATTGGACGAGGACCGGCAATGGGAGCACTGGGAAAACTGGGACTGGGAGTGCTGGGGGAACTGGGAGCACTGGGAGCACTGGGGAGGAGCGGCTCAGAGCCCCCCAGGATGCTACTGGGGGAACTGGGAGCCCCCCAGGATGCTACTGGGAGCACTGGGGGATAGCAGTGGAAAGTGGGAGGCGGCAGTGGGGGCTGGAACTGGGAGAACTGGAAGGTCCCGGAGATGGGAACTGGGAGATACTGGGAGGTACTGGGAGGTACTGCAGGACTGGAACCGGGAGGTGCAGGGAAGTGGGAACTGGGGCAACTGGGAAACTGTGTGGGTGCTGTAACTGGGAACTGGGAGCAGTGGGGAGACCGGGGGGGTATACTGGGAGATACTGGGAGATGCCCTGGGGCTGGAACTGGGGGCTACTGGGACTGCAACTGGGAGACCCGACAGGACTGGGAGCTGCTGGACCACCAGGTGTACTGGGCTCTACTGGGCTGTACTGGGTGTACTGGGCTGTACTGGGTGTACTGGGTGTACTGGGCTGTATGGTGTGTACTGGGCTGTACTGGGTGTGCTGGGCTGCACTGGTCTGTACTGGGCTGTATGGGCTGCACTGGTCTGTACTGGGCTGCACTGGGTGTCCTGGGCTCTAGTGGTCTATACTGGTCTATACTGGGTGTCCTGGTCTGTACTGGTCTGTACTGGGATGTATGGGCTCTACTGGTCTATACTGGTCTATACTGGGTGTCCTGGGCTGTACTGGTCTGTACTGGGATGTATGGGCTCTACTGGTCTATACTGGTCTATACTGGGTGTCCTGGGCTGTACTGGTCTGTACTGGTCTATAGTGGGTGTCCTGGGCTCTACTGGTCTGTACTGGTCTATACTGGGCTGTATGGTCTGTAATGGTCTGTACGGGTCCATACTGGTCTGTACGGGCTCTGCTGGTCTGTACTGGTCTGTACTGGTCCATACTGGGCTGGCCCGCCCCACCCAGCCGCCGCGGTCCCACCCAGTCTATGTTTAGCCCGGTGGCCACCGCGGGGGCTAATTATAGCCCGGGGGGGGGGGGGCAGTGGCCACACAGCGGGACCAGTGGCCCCCGAGGAGCCAGGGGGGCCCAACCTGCCCCCCAAGTCCCCAACCTGCCCCCCCATATCCCCAACCTGCCCCCCAAGTCCCCAACCTGCCCCCCCATGTCCCCAACCTGCCCCCCAAGTCCCCAATCAGCCCCGCCATGTCCCCAATTTCCCCCCCATGTCCCCAACCTGCCCCCCAATGTCCCCAACCTGTCCCCCCATGTCCCCAACCTGCCCCCCCAAGTCCCCAATCAGCCCCCCATGTCCCCAAACTCCCCCCCTTGTCCCCTCCCCCCCCCTTTCTACCCCCCCCAGGGGTGACAAGGACCCCATCCATCCCCTCCAACCACATCCCAGCAGGGACAACCCCCCCCTTTGTCCCTTGTCCCCAACCTGGGACCCCCCCATGTCCCCAATTCCCCCCCCATGTCCCCAATTACCCCCCCCATGTCCCCCCTTCCCTCTCCCAGCAGGGAGATCCCTGTCCCCCCCCTTGTCCCCAACCTGTCCCCCCCCTAACCTGTCCCCCCCCCCCCCCCTCCGTGTCCCCCCCCCCCTTGTGGCTTCTCTCCAGCCGCATTCCAGCTCCTTTTTCCACTGGCAGCGCCCGCTGGAAATTCCTTGGGCCGGGATCAATCGGAGGTGGCTGCGCTTGGCCCCCCCCCCAACCCTGCCCCCCCCCCAATCCTGGCACCTCGGGATCCCCCGAACCCCATGGAGGGACCGGGACCCCCCCCCCGGGAGCCAGGGAGAGGGGGTTGGGGGGCACCTGGGGGGCTGGGGGGGCACTGAGGGGTCTGGGGGGCACCTGGGGGGCTGGGGGGGCACCTAGAGGTTGGGGGGGAGCAGGAATCCAGGGGTTTGGGGGGGTACCTGGGGGTTTGGGGGGGCACTTAGGGGTCTGGGGGGGCACCTAGGGGTTCTTGGGGAGCAGGAATCCAGGGGTTTGGGGAGGTACCTGGGGGTCTGGGGGGGCACCTGGGGGTTTGGGGGGGCACCTAGGGGTCTGGGAGGACACCTGGGGGGCTGGGGGGGTACCTGGGGGTCTGGGGAGGCACCTAGGGGTTTGGGGGGAGCAGGAATTTAGGGGTCTCGGGGGACACCTGGGGGTCTGGGGAGGCACCTAGAGGTTTGGGGGGGCACCTAGAGGTTTGGGGGTAGCAGGAATCTAGGGGTTTGGGGGGGTACCTGGGGGTCTGGGGGGGCACTTAGGGGTCTGGGGGGACACCTGGGGGTCTGGGGGGCAGTTAGGGGTTTGGGGGGGCACCTAGAGGTTTGGGGGGAGCAGGAATCTAGGGGTTTGAGGGGGGTACCTGGGGGTCTGGGGGGCACCTACAGGTTGGGGGGGGCACCTAGAGGTTTTTGGGGAGCAGGAATCCAGGGGTTTGGGGAGGTACCTGGGGGTCTGGGGGGGTACTTAGGGGTCTGGGGGGACACCTGGGGGTCTGGGGGGGCACTTAGGGGTTTGGGGGGACACCTGGGGATCTGGGGGGGCACTTAGGGGTTTGGGGGGACACCTAGAGGTTTGGGGGGAGCAGGAATCTAGGGGTTTGGGGGGGTACCTGGGGGTCTGGGGGGGCACTTAGGGGTTTAGGGGGGCACCTAGAGGTTTGGGGGGAGCAGGAATCCAGGTGTTTGGGGGGGTACCTGGGGGTTTGGGGGGGCACTTAGGGGTCTGGGGGGGCACCTAGGGGTTTGGGGGGACACCTAGAGGTTTGGGGGGGCACCTAGAGGTTTCGGGGGAGCAGGAATCTAGGGGTTTGGGGGGGTACCTGGGGGTCTGGGGGGGCACCAAGGGGGTTGGGGGGCACCTGGGGGTCTGGGGAGGCACTTAGGGGTTTTGGGGGAGCAGGAATCCAGGGGTTTGGGGGGGTACCTGGGGGTTTGGGGGGCACCCAGGGGTTTGGGGGGGCACCTGGGGGTCTGGAGGACCTCCAGGAGTCCAGGGGTCTGGGGGGGGGGCACCCAAAGGTTTAGGGGGGTCAGGAATTCAGGGATTTGGGGGAGCACCTGAGGGTTTGGGGGGGCACCTGGGGGTCCTCCAGGAGTCCAGGGGTCTGGGGGGGGGCGGATCTTGTGGTCTGGGGGGGCACTTGGGGGTTTGGGGGGGGAACCCAGGGATTTGGGGGTCCTCCAGGAGTCCAGGGGTCTGGGGGGGACACACCCACATGTCTTGGGGTCCCCCAGGAGTGCAGGGAGCTGGGGGGGGCACGCAAAGGTTTGGGGGGGACATGAATCCAGGGGTTTGGGGGGGGATCCAGGGATTTGGGGGTCCCCCTAGAGTCCAGAGGGCTTGGAGGGGGAGGCACCCAGAGGTCTTGGGGTCCTCCAGGAGTCCAGGGATTTAGGGGGGCACTTAGGGGTCCCCCAGGAGTCCAGGGGGCTGGGGGGGGGGCAGGAGTCCAGGGAGCACCTGGGAATTTGGGAAGGACCCAGGAGCTTAAGGAGCACTTGGGGGTCTGGGATGGACCCAGGAATTTGGGGGGGCACTTGGGGGTCTCCAGGGAGGACCCAGAAGCCTGAGGAGCACTTGGGGGTCTGGGATGTCAGGTTTTGGGGGGCTTTGTGGGTTTTGGGGTGATTTGGGGGCTGGGGGGGGTCTCCTAGAAGCTTGAGGAGCACCTTGAGGGTCTTGGGGCATCACCTGGGAATTTGGGGGGCACTTGAGGGGTCTCCAGGGAGGACCCAGAAGCTCGAGAAGCGCTTGGGGGTCTGGGATGTCAGGTTTTTGGGGGGCTTTGATGGTTTTTGGGGTGACTTTGAGGGATTTTGGGGCTGGGGGGGGTCTCCTAGAAGCTTGAGGAGCACTTGGGGGTCCCTGAGCCCCCCCCATTTCCCCCCCCCAGGGTCCCCTCGTTGGTGTTTGGGGACGATGTGGGGGGGTCTGGGGGATGGGAAAGGGGGGGCCCCCCTGTCCCCCCCCCCCCCAACCCCCCCTTGGGGAGTTGAGTTATTCAGGGGAGAAGAAAGAGGCCTCTGTGCCGCCTGGGAGGGGAGGAAGAAGGGGGGGGGGGGCTGGCCCAGAGCCCCCCCCGAGCGCCGCCCGCAGCCGCCAACACCTGAGAAAGGGGGGGGGGGTGTTGGTTTTGGGGGGGTTTGAGGGGTTTTAGGGAGGTTTGGGGGGGTTTTAGGGCGTTTTGGGGGGGATTTAAGGGGTTTTGGGGTGATTTCAGGGTTGGGGGGGGCTGTGAGGAAGAGGAGGGACCCCCCCACCCCCCCATTTCGCATCCTCAGATGCCAAAACCTGAGAATTTGGGGGGGTTGGGGTTTTTTTGGGGGGGTTTAAGGAGTTTTTTGGGGGGGTTAAGGGGTTTTTGGGGGGGTTTAAGGGGTTTTTGGGAGTTTTGGGGTGATTTTGGAGTTGGGGGGGCTGTGAGGAAGAGGAGGGACCCCCCCACCCCCCCCATTTTACACCCTCAGATGCCAAAACCTGAGAATTTGGGGGGGGGTGGGTTTTTTGGGGGGGGTTAAGGAGTTTTTTGGAGGGGTTAAGGGGTTTTAGGGAGTTTTGGGGTGATTTTGGAGTTGGGGGGGCTGTGAGGAAGAGGAGGGACCCCCCCAGCCCCCCTATTTTGCACCCTCAGATGCCAAGACCTGAGAATTTGGGGGGGGGTAGAGGGTTTTGGGGGGATTTTAAGGGGTTTTGGGGGGATTTTAAGGGGTTTTGGGGTGATTTTGTGGGATTTTGGGGCTGGGGGGGGTCTGATTTTCCTCACTGTCATGTCCTGGGGGGGATGGAGGAAGAGAAGGGGACCCCCCCAGCCCCCCCATTTCCCACCCTCGATGCCAACGCTGGGAATTGGGGGGGTGGGAGTTGGTTTTTGGGGGGTTTTGGAGGGATTTTGAGGTGATTTGGAGGGATTTTGGGGCTGGGGGGGTGCTGCGAGCTTCCCCATCGTGGTGCCCCCCCCCGCTATGGGGCCAAGAAAAAGGGGGGGACGGGACCCAAACCTTGTGCCACGGGGCTGGGGTTGATGAGAAACGCAGGTTGAGGCTGTGAGGCGGACAGACAGACGGACAGGATGGGGTGGGGGGGTCCCATGGGTGCCCCCCACCCCCCCACTTTGGGAAGGGGGTTTTGGGGGGTTTTGGGGGGTGTGGGGGGGGTGATGGGGTGAGTTGGGGGGGTCTTGGCCCCTTGGCTCGGCCGTGGAGGCCTTGGCGTCCGTCTGTCTGTCCGTCCGTTGATGGGTTCTGCAGGTGTGGGGCGGGAGGGGGGGGTTGGGGGGGGTTGGAGGGTGTGGGGCAGAGTGGGGGGGGGGGGGTTGGGGGGTACAGGTTGGGGGGGGGTGTGTGGAACAAAGGGCCCTTCATGGCGGGATCCGGCGCGTGGGGCGGGACGGGAACAGCGGAGCCCGCGGAGCCCGGGGGGCCGGGGGGGCCATGGGGCACCAGGGTGACCCACGGCGCCCCGTAGACCCCTATAGAGCCCTATAGAGCCCCATAGAGCCCCATAGAGCCCCATGGTGACCCATAGATCCCTATAGATCCCTATAGAACCCCATAGAGCCCTATAGAGCCCCATAGAGCCCCATGGTGACCCATAGATCCCTATGGTGACACATAGATCCCTATAGAGCCCCATAGATTCCCATGGTGACCCATAGATCCCTATAGAGCCCCATAGAGCCCCATGGTGACCCATAGATCCCTATGGTGACCCATAGATCCCTATAGAGCCCCATAGATTCCCATGGTGACCCATAGATCCCTATGGTGACCCATAGATCCCTATAGAGCCCCATAGAGCCCCATGGTGACCCATAGATCCCCATAGAGCCCTATAGAGCCCTATAGAGCCCCATAGATCCCCATGGTGCCCCATAGATCCCTATAGAGCACCATAGATACCCATAGAGCCCCATAGATCCCCATAGAGCCCCATAGATCCCTATAGAGCCCCATAGATCCCCATGGTGCCCCATAGATCCCTACAGAGCCCCATAGAGCCCCATAGATCCCTACAGAGCCCCATAGATCCCCATAGATCCCTATAGAGCCCCATAGAGCCCTATAGAGCCCCATAGATCCCCATAGAGCCCCATAGATCCCCATGGTGACCCATAGATCCCTATAGCGCCCTGTAGCACCCCATAGATCCCTATAGAGCCCCGTAGCACCCCATAGATCCCTATAGAGCCCCATAGATCCCCATGGTGCCCCATAGATCCCTATAGTGCCCCATAGATCCCCATAGCACCCCATAGATCCCTATAGAGCCCTGTAGCGCTCCATAGAACCCCATAGACCCCCATAGATCCCTATAGAGCCCCATAGATGCCTATGGGACCCATAGGTCCCTATAGAGCCCCATAGATCCCCGTGGTGCCCCATAGATCCCCATAGCACCCCATAGATCCCTATAGTGCCCCATAGATCCCCATAGTGCCCCATAGATGCCTATAGAGCCCCATAGAGCCCTATGGATCCCCATGGTGCCCCATGGTGCCCCATAGCTCCCCAAGTTGACCCATAGATCCCTATAGTGCCCCATAGATCCCCATAGATCCCTATAGAGCCCCATAGATCCCCATGGTGCCCCATAGATCCCTATAGAGCCCCATAGATCCCCATGGTGCCCCATAGATCCCTATAGAGCCCCGTAGTTCCCTATAGAGCCCCATAGTAACCCATAGATCCCTATAGAGCCTCATGGTGCCCCATAGATCCTCATAGGTCCCCATAGCGCCCCACAGATCCTTCTAGAGCCCCATAGATCCCCACTGATCCCTACATAGCCTCATGGTGGCCCATAGGTCCCTATAGAGCCCCATAGATCCCCATAGCGGCCCATAGGTCCCTATAGAGCCCCATGGTGCCCCATAGATCCCCATAGCGCCCCATAGATCCCCATAGCGGCCCATAGAACCCTATGGATCCCCATGGTGCCCCATAGATCCCCATAGCTCCCCATGGTGCCCCATAGCTCCCCATGATGACCCACAGAAGCCCATGGTGACCCATAACTCCCCATGGTGCCCCATAGCACCCCAAGGTGCCCCATAGCTCCCCATGGAGCCCCATAGCACCCCAAGGTGCCCCATAGCTCCCCATGGTGACCTATAGCTCCCATGGTGCCCCACAGCACCCCATAGTGCTCTATGGCACCTTAGAACCCCATATCACCCTATGGCACCCCATAGCACCCCATGGCACCCCACGGCACTTTAGAGCCCCACAGCACCCTATGGCACCCCACAGCACCCCACAGCACCCCACAGCACCCCATGGCACCCTATGGCACCCCATAGCACCCCATAGCACCCCATGGCACCCTGTGTCACCCCATAGCACCCCATAGCACCCTATGGCACCTCAAAGCCCCATAGCACCCCATAGCACCCCATAGCACCCCATGGCACCCCACAGCACCCTATGGCACCCTATGGCACCCCATAGCACCCCATGGCACCCTATGGCACCCCATAGCACCTTAGAGCCCCATAGCACCCTATGGCACCCCATAGCACCCTATGGCACCCCATGGCACCCCATAGAACCCCACAGCACCCCATGGCACCCTATGGCACCCCAGAGCACTCCACAGCACCCCATGGCACCCCACATCACCTTAGAGCCCCATAGCACCCTATGGCACCCCATAGCACCCCACAGCACCCCATAGCACCCCATGGCACCCTATGGCACCCCATGGCACCCCATAGCACCCCATAGCACCCCATGGCACCCCATGGCACCCTATGGCACCCCATAGCACCCCATAGCACCCCATGGCACCCTATGGCACCCCATAGCACCCCACAGCACCCCATGGCACCCTATGGCACCCCATGGCACCCCATAGCACCCCACAGCACCCTATGGCACCCCACAGCACCCCATGGCACCATATGGCACCCCACAGCACCCCACGGCACCCCATGGCACCCCACAGCACCCCATGGCACCATATGGCACCCCACAGCACCCCACAGCACCCTATGGCACCCCACAGCACCCTATGGCACCCCATGGCACCCCATAGCACCTTAGAGCCCCACAGCACCCTATGGCACCCCACAGCACCCCATAGCACCCCATGGCACCCTATGGCACCCCGTGGCACCCCATAGCACCCCACAGCACCCCATAGCACCCCATGGCACCCTATGGCACCCCATAGCACCCCATAGCACCCCATGGCACCCTATGGCACCCCATAGCACCCCACAGCACCCCATGGCACCCCATGGCACCCCATAGCACCCCATAGCACCTTAGAGCCCCATAGCACCCTATGGCACCCCATGGCACCCCATAGCACCCTATGGCACCCCATAGCACCCTATGGCACCCCATGGCACCCCATGGCACCCCATGGCACCCTATGGCACCCCATAGCACCCTATGGCACCCCATGGCACCCCATAGCACCCCATAGCACCCCATGGCACCCTATGGCACCCCATAGCACCCCACAGCACCCCATGGCACCCCATGGCACCCCATAGCACCCCATAGCACCTTAGAGCCCCATAGCACCCTATGGCACCCCATGGCACCCCATAGCACCCTATAGCACCCCATGGCACCCTATGGCACCCCATGGCACCCCATGGCACCCCATGGCACCCTATGGCACCCCATAGCACCCCATAGCACCCCACGGCACCCTATGGCACCCCACAGCACCCCACGGCACCCCATGGCACCCCACAGCACCCCATGGCACCCTATGGCACCCCACAACACCCCACGGCACCCCATGGCACCCCACAGCACCCCACAGCACCATATGGCACCCCACAGCACCCCACGGCACCCCATGGCACCCCACAGCACCCCACAGCACCCCACGGCACCCCATGGCACCCCACAGCACCCCACAGCACCCCATGGCACCTCAGGGCCCCCCAGCAGCTCTCCCAGTGCCCCCGGTGGTGCCGGGGCCGTGGCTGGTGATGCTGCTGGGCTCACCCCTGCGCCGTCCCCTCCCGTGTCCCCAGCAGACGTCGTGGACGTCCTGAAGGTTCTCCAGCTCCACTCCCAGCCCCAAGGGGTCAAGAAGGTAGCAGGTTTCTGCTCCCAGGGCGGCGCCGGCTCCGACGTCGCCTACCGGATCACGCGGGAGGCCCAGCTCAGCGCTCCCACCCGGCAGCTCTTCCCCGGTGAGAGGGGGAACCCAGCACTGGGGGGACCCAACGGCGATGGGGGGACCTAACGATGACGGGGGGACCCAATAGTGATGGGGGAACCCGACACTGGGGGGACCCAACGATGATGGGGGGACCTAATGATGATGGGGGGACCCAATAATGATGGGGGAACCCAACACTGGGGGCACCCAGAGATGATGGGGGGACCTAATGATGATGGGGGGACCCAATAGTGATGGGGGAACCCGACACTGGGGGCACCCAGAGATGATGGGGGGACCCAAAGATGATGGGGGGACCCAATAATGATGGGGGGACCCAACACTGGGGGCACCCAGAGATGATGGGGGGACCCAAAGATGATGGGGGCACCCAATGATGATTTGGGGGACCAAACGATGATGGGGGAACCCAACACTGGGGGGACCCAACGGCGATGGGGGGACCCAACAATGATGAGGGAGCCAAATGATGATGGGGGAACCCAACATTGGGGTGACCCAACGGCGACGGGGGGACCTAATGATGATGGGGGTCCCAATAGTGATGGGAGAACCCAACACTGGGGGGACCCAGAGATGATGGGGGGACCCAATGATCATTTTGGGGACCAAACGATGATGGGGGAACCCAACATTGGGGGGACCCAACGGTGATGGGGGGACCCAATGATGATGAGGGGGACCCAACGGTGATGGGGGGGACCCAACGATGATGAGGGGACCCAATGGTGTTGGGGGAACCCAACAATGATGAGGGGACCCAATGATGATGGGGGAACCCAACATTGGGGTGACCCAACGGTGATGGGGGAACCCAACATTGGGGTGACCCAACGGTGATGGGGGGACCCAATACTGGGGGACCCAGAGATGATGGGGGGACCCAACGATGATTTGGGGGACCAAACGATAATGGGGGAACCCAACATTGGGGGGACCCAACGGTGATGGGGGGACCCAATGATGATGGGGGAACCCAACATTGGGGTGACCCAATGGTGATGGGGGGACCCACTGATGATGAGGGGAACCCAACAGTGACGGGGGAACCCAATCACGGGGTCACTCGATGATGGGGGAGCTCAATGATGATGAGGGAACCCAACAATGATGAGGGAACCCAACGATGATGGGGTAACCCAATGATGGGGTTGCTCAACAATTATGAGGGAACCCAACAATGATGGGGGAACCCAACAATGGGGTCACTCAATGATGGGGGGCAACCAATGATGGAGGGAACCCAACAATGATGGGGGACCCAACAATGATGGGGGAACCCAATGATGATGAGGGAACCCAACGATGAGGGAACCCAACGATGATGAGGGAACCCAATGATGATGAGGGAACCCAACGATGAGGGAACCCAACGATGAGGGAACCCAACGATGGGGAGAACCCAACAAGCCCACCCAACCTTTCTCACCCACCTCTTCCTCCCCTCCTTTTCCCCCCTCTAGGGAAGTTCCCGGTGGATTTCTCCATCATGGCCCTGGTGAAGGCCAAGCCCGGCACCCAAGCCTTCCTCCTGTCCATCTACAACCAGGACGGTGTCCAGCAGCTCGGCCTGGAGCTCGGCCGCTCGCCTGTCTTCCTCTACGAGGACCAGCACGGCCTCCCGGCTCCCGAGGACGTCCCGCTCTTCCGCGGCGTCGATCTGGCCGACGGCAGGTGGGTCACCGGCCGCTCGGGCGACCCCGGAGGTCGACGGTCCCGTCCCCACCTCCGTGTCTCCTCGTAGGTGGCACCGGGTGGCCTTGAGCGTCCGTGGGCGCTGGGCGACGCTGCTGGTGGATTGCGAGGAGCGGGGGACGCGCCCGCTGCCCCGCGGCCCCCGGCCCCACGTCGACACCCGCGGCATCACCCTCCTTGGCACCCGCATCCTCGACGAGGAGGTCTTCCAGGTGGGGGGGGTCAGGAGATGCTGGGGTGGGATGGGAGGGGGACACCTCATCTCCTCCATCTCCTCTTCTCCTCCATCTCTTTCCAACCTGGTGATTCAATGATTCTATGATCTCTTTCATCTTTTCCATCATCTCCATCTCCCCCATCTTCATCTCTTCCTTCTCCTCATCTTCCCCATCTCCATCTCATCTCCTCCACCTCCTCTGTCTCCTTCATCTCCTCCATCTCAATCTCTTCTGCCTCCTCCATCTCCATCTCCTCCATCTCTTTCCAACTTCCTGATTCTATGATCTCTTTCATCTTTTCCATCTCCCCATCTCCCTCATCTCCACCTCATCTCCTCCACTTCTTCCATCTCCTCCATCTCCATGTCCTCCATCTCTTTCCAACCTGGTGATTCTATGATTCTATGATCTCTTTCATCTTTTCCATCATCTCCATCTCCCCCATCTTCATCTCTTCCATCTCCTCATCTTCCCCATCTCCATCTCATCTCCTCCACCTCCTCTGTCTCCTTCATCTCCTCCATCTCAACCTCTTCTGTCTCCTCCATCTCCATCTCCTCCATTTCTTTCCAACTTGGTGATTCTATGACCTCTTTCATCTTTTCCATCTCCCCATCTCCTCATCTTCCTCATCTCCACCTCATCTCCTCCACTTCTTCAATCTCTTCCATCTCCTCCATCTCCATCTCCTCCATCTCTTTCCAGCCTGGTGATTCTGTGATTCTATGACCTCTTTCATCTTTTCCATCTCCTCCATCTCCCCCATCTCCTCATCTTCCTCATCTCCTTCTCATCTCCTCCATCTCTTCCATCTCCTCCATCTCTGCCATCTCCTCTTCTCCTCCCTCTCAATCTCTTCCATCTCCTCCATCTCCACATCCTCCATCTCTTTCCAACCTGGTGATTCAATGATTCTATGATCTCTTTCATCTTTTCCATCATCTCCATCTCCCCCATCTTCATCTCTTCCTTCTCCTCATCTTCCCCATCTCCATCTCATCTCCTCCACCTCCTCTGTCTCCTTCATCTCCTCCATCTCAATCTCTTCTGCCTCCTCCATCTCCATCTCCTCCATCTCTTTCCAACTTCCTGATTCTATGATCTCTTTCATCTTTTCCATCTCCCCATCTCCCTCATCTCCACCTCATCTCCTCCACTTCTTCCATCTCCTCCATCTCCATGTCCTCCATCTCTTTCCAACCTGGTGATTCGATGAGTCTATGACCTCTTCCATCTTTTCCATCTCCTCCATCTCCCCCATCTCCTCATCTTCCTCATTTCCATCTCAACTCCTCCACCTCTTCCATCTCCTCCATCTCTGCCATCTCCTCTTCTTCTCCATCTCAATCTCTTCTGTCTCCTCCATCTCCATCTCCTCCATCTCTTTCCAACTTCCTGATTCTATGATCTCTTTCATCTTTTCCATCTCCCCATCTCCCTCATCTCCACCTCATCTCCTCTACTTCTTCCATCTCCTCCATCTCCCCCCCCTCCTCTTCTCCTCCATCTCAATCTTTTCCATCTCCTCCATCTCCTTCACCTCTTTCCAACTTGGTGATTCTATGATCTCTTTCATCTTTTCCATCTCCTCCATCTCATCATCTTCCCACTCTCCTCATCTTCCTCATCTCCATCTCATCTCCTCCACTTCTTCCATCTCCTCCATCTCCATCTCCTCCATCTCTTTCCAACCTGATGATTTGATGATTCTATGACCTCTTTCATCTTTTCCATCTCCTCCATCTCCCCCATCTCCTCATCTTCCTCACCTCCATCTCATCTCCTCCACCTCTTCCATCTCCTCCATCTCCTTTTCTCCTCCATCTCAATCTCTTCCATCTCCTCCATCTCCATCTCCTCCATCTCTTTCCAACTTGGTGATTCTATGACCTCTTTCATCTTTTCCATCTCCCCATCTCCTCATCTTCCTCATCTCCACCTCATCTCCTCCACTTCTTCAATCTCTTCCATCTCCTCCATCTCCATCTCCTCCATCTCTTTCCAGCCTGGTGATTCTGTGATTCTATGACCTCTTTCATCTTTTCCATCTCCTCCATCTCCCCCATCTCCTCATCTTCCTCATCTCCATGTCATCTCCTCCATCTCTTCCATCTCCTCCATCTCTGCCATCTCCTCTTCTCCTCCCTCTCAATCTCTTCCATCTCCTCCATCTCCACATCCTCCATCTCTTTCCAACCTGGTGATTCAATGATTCTATGATCTCTTTCATCTTTTCCATCATCTCCATCTCCCTCATCTCCACCTCATCTCCTCCACTTCTTCCATCTCCTCCATCTCCATGTCCTCCATCTCTTTCCAACCTGGTGATTCGATGATTCTATGACCTCTTTCATCTTTTCCATCTCCTCCATCTCCCCCATCTCCTCATCTTCCTCATTTCCATCTCAACTCCTCCACCTCTTCCATCTCCTCCATCTCTGCCATCTCCTCTTCTCCTCCATCTCAATCTCTTCTGTCTCCTCCATCTCCATCTCCTCCATCTCTTTCCAACTTCCTGATTCTATGATCTCTATCATCTTTTCCATCTCCCCATCTCCCTCATCTCCACCTCATCTCCTCCACTTCGTCCATCTCCTCCATCTCCATCTCCTCCATCTCTTTCCAACCTGGTGATTCGATGATTCTATGACCTCTTTCATCTTTTCCATCTCCTCCATCTCCCCCATCTCCTCATCTTCCTCATCTCCATCTCATCTCCTCCACCTCTTCCATCTCCTCCATCTCCTCTTCTCCTCCATCTCAATCTCTTCCATCTCCTCCATCTCCATCTCCTTCATCTCTTTCCAACTTGGTGATCCTATGATCTCTTTCATCTTTTCCATCTCCCATCTCCCTCATCTCCACCTCATCTCCTCCACTTCTTCCATCTCCTCCATCTCCCCCCCCTCCTCTTCTCCTCCACCTCAATCTCTTCCATCTCCTCCATCTCCTTCACCTCTTTCCAACTTGGTGATCCTATGATCTCTTTCATCTTTTCCATCTCCTCCATCTCATCATCTTCGCACTCTCCTCATCTTCCACATCTCCATCTCATCTCCTCCATCTCAATCTCTTCCATCTCCTCCATCTCTCTCCCCTCACTTTTGGGGTGCAGGGTGGGTTATGGGGGGGTGTCCGTGTCCCCCCTTAACCCCTCGTGTCCCCCAGGGTGACATCCAGCAGCTCCTGGTCTCCAGCGACCCCCAAGCCGCCTTCGACTTCTGCCAGCGCCTCGGGGCCTCCTGCACCCCCCAGGGCCACGAGGTGAGGGGGGGACTCCAAAACCGACACCCCAGTCCCCCAACACCCCCCCAGGGCCCCCCAACCCCCCCAAACCCAACCCTTAGCCCCCCAACATCACCCCAGGGTCCCCCAAACCCAACCCCCAGCCCCCCAACATCAACCCGGGGCCCCCCAAACCCACCGCCCAGCCCCCCAGCACCAACCCAGGGCCCCCCAACACCCCCAAACCCAAACCTTAGCCCCCCAACATCACCTCAGGGCCTCCCAACCCCCCCAAACCCACCCCCCAGCCTCCCAACATCACCCCAGGGCCCCCCAAACCCAACCCCCAGCCCCCCAACACCCCCCCAAACCCACGCCCCAGCCCCCCAGCATCACCCCAGGGCCCCCCAACACCCCCAAACCCACCCCCCAGCCCCCCAACATCACCCGAGGGCCCCCCAACCCCCCACAAACCCACCCCCAGCTCCCCAACATCACCCCAGGGCCCCCAAAACCCTCAAACCCACCTCCCCAGCCCCTTGACATCACCTCAGGGCTCCCCAACCCCCCCCAGCCCCCCAACATCACCTCAGGGCCCCCCAACACCCCCAAACCCACCCCCCAGCCCCACAACATCATCTCAGGGCCCCCCAACCCCCCACAAACCCACCTCCCCAGCCCCCCAACATCACCCCAGGGCCCCCCAAACCCAACCTCCAGCCCCCCAACATCAACCCAGGGTCCCCCAAGCCCCCAAACCCCCCTTTGCACCCCGAAGTTCCCCCCCCATCCAAACAGGGGAAAGGGGGGGACCCCAAATCCCCCCTCCCCAATCTGAATCCCCAAATCAACCCCCCCTTCAATTCTGAACCCCCAAATCCCCCTCCAAGGAGGAAAGGGGGACCCCCAACCCCCCTCCCTCACACTGTATGTCCCCCCTGCTCCAGCCCCTCCGAGCCCCCCCGGATGCTGAGCACGGCCCCCGCCAGGGGGTCCTCTAGGGGCCCCCCCAAAACCAGCTCCGGAAACAGCTACCGGCAGGTAGGGAGCGACGCCGACCCCGGGTGGGGGGGGGATAATCCGGGGAGGGGGGGTGTCCCCCCTAATCTGCCCCCCCGAACCCCGAATTCCAACCCCCCCTTGCTCCTTATCGCTTTGCCCCCTAAAAAAAGGTTTTGGGGAGCTCCCCCCCTCTAAAATCACCCCCTGATCTGGATTATGCTCCGCTTGCCCCCCCTAATCCAGATTATGACCCCTAAATCCGGATTATGCCCCTCTCAATCTGGATTATGCCCCCCCCAATCCGGATTATGACCTCAATCTGGATTATGACCCCCACGATCCGGATTATGCCCCCCCGATCCGGATTATGACCCCTAAATCCGGATTATGACCCTCCCGATCCAGATTATGCCCCCCAATCTGGATTATGCCCCCCACGATCCGGATTACGACCCCTAAATCTGGATTATGACCCTCCCGATCCAGATTATGCCCCCCACGATCCGGATTATGCCCCGTTTGCCCCCCCCGGATCCAGATTAAACCCCATTTACACTCTTTGATCTGGATCCCCCGGATCCGGATTACACCCTGCTTGTCCCCAGATCTGGATCGTGCCCCGTTTACCCCCCCAATCCAGATTACACCCTAATTTCCAGCCCCCCGATCCGGATTATGCTCCAGTTCTCCGCCCCCCACGCCCCCCTGGATCTGGATTAAGCCCCCCGAGATCCAGATTACGCCCCGGTCGCCCCCCTGATCCGGATTCTGCCCCCCTGATCCGGATTCTGCCCCCTAATCCGGATTACACTCTGGTTCCCGCGGATCTGGATTAGCCCCCCGCACCCCCCTAACCGGTGTCTCCTCGCCCCCCGGGGGGGGCAGGAGGAGGAGGAGGAGGAGGAGGAGGAGGACGGGGGTCCTGGATGGGGGTACGAGTACGTCTACACCGACCCCCCTGAGGAGATGGGAGTAAGTGGTGGGGGTGGGTGTCCGTCTGTCCCATCTCCACGTCCTCCATCCCATCAATTCCTCCTCCATCCCATCCCATCCCCATCTCCACCTCCATGTTCTTCCACCTCCATGTCCTCCATCCCCACCTCCATCCCATCACCTCCTCCTCCATCCAATCACCTCCATCCCATCACCTCCATTTCCCACACCCTCCATCCCACCTCCACGTCCTCCATCCCATCACCTCCATCGCATCACATCCACCTCCTCCATCCATCTCCGTCTCCTTCACCTCATCACCTCCATCTCCTCCATCCCTCCGCCCTCCATCCATTTGCTCCATCTCCAGTCCTCCATCCATCTCCACGTTCCACCTCCGTCCTATCTCCTCCGTCTCCATCCCATCAACTCCAGCCCCAGCCCCATCCTCCAGACCCATCCTCCATCCCCGGTCTCTAGCCCCATCTCCATCCCCATCCTCCATCTCCAGCAACTCCATCTCCCTCCCATCCTCCAT
Organism: Phaenicophaeus curvirostris; assembly: GCF_032191515.1. Lineage (NCBI taxonomy): Eukaryota > Metazoa > Chordata > Aves > Cuculiformes > Cuculidae > Phaenicophaeus > Phaenicophaeus curvirostris. The sequence continues at coordinate 3,506 of NW_027207030.1, read as the reverse complement.
CTCCATCCCCATCCCCATCATCTCCATCCCCATCCCCATCATCTCCATCCCCATCCCCATCTCCATCCCCATCTCCATCTCCATCTCCATCCCCATCCTCCATCTCCATCCCCATCATCTCCATCTCCATCCCCATCCTCCATCTCCATCCCATCCTCCATCTCCATCCCCATCCTCATCCCTGTCCCCATCCTCCATCCCCATCCCCATCCCCATCCTCCATCCCCATCCTCCATCCCCATCCTCCATCCCCATCCTCCATCCTCATCCCATTCCCATACCATCATCTTCTCCATCTCCATCTCCATCCCCATCCTCCATCTCCATCCCATCATCTTTTCCATCCCCATCCCCCATCTCCATCCCCATCCCATCCCATCCCATCCCATCCCATCCCATCCCATCCCATCCCATCCCATCCCATCATCTTCTCCATCTCCATCTCCATCTCCATCTCCATCTCCATCCCCATCTCCATCCCATCCCCATTCCATACCATCATCTTCTCCATCTCCATCCTCCATCTCCATCTCCATCCTCCATCTCCCATCCTCCATCTCCATCCCCATCCTCCATCTCCATCCCATCATCTTTCCATCCCATCCCCATCTCCATCCCCATCCCCATCCTCATCCCCATCCCCATCCCCATCCCCATTCCCATACCATCATCTTCTCCATCTCCATCTCCATCTCCATCTCCATCTCCATCTCCATCTCCATCTCCATCCCCATCTCCATCCCCATCCTCCATCTCCATCCCCATCCTCCATCTCCATCCCCATCCTCCATCTCCATCCCATCATCTTTTCCATCCCATCTCCATCTCCATCCCCATCCCCATCCCCATCTCCATCCCCATCCCCATCCCCATCCCATCCCATCCCATCATCTTCTCCACCTCCATCTCCACCTCATCTCCACCTCCATCCCCATCCTCCATCCCCATCCTCCATCCCCATCCTCCATCCCCATCCTCCATCTCCACCTCCATCTCCATCCCCATCTCCATCCCCATCTCCATCCCCATCCCATCCCCATCTCCATCCCCATACCATCCTCCATCTCCATCTCCATCTCCATCCCCATCTCCATCCCCATCCCCATCTCCATCCCATCATCTTCTCCATCTCCATCTCCATCCCCATCTCCATCCCCATCTCCATCTCCATCCCATCATCTTTTCCATCCCCATCCCCATCCCATCCCATCCCATCCCATCCCATCCCATCCCATCCCATCCCATCCATCATCTTCTCCATCTCCATCTCCATCTCCATCTCCATCTCCATCTCCATCCCATTCCCCCCTCCAACACTCCCATTAATTACTGAGCTAATTAACCCCCACCAGACCCTCCACCCCCTCCCTTTCCTCTGGGTGGGGGGGGAGGCTTTAACTCCATATATTCAGCTTCGCACTAATTAGCACCACACTAATTACCTGGGTGGGGGGTATTATGGGTTGGGGGGGTCATTGCAAGGAGGGGTTGTTAGGGGGTTGGAATGGGGTTTTTTGGGGGGGGGGGGTCCGGGGGGGTCGTTTGGGGGTCCAGTTTTTTTTTAAGGGGGGTTTATTGAGGTTTTAGGGGGGTTATTGGATGGGGGGGGGGTTGTGGGGGGGTCATTGTGGGATGGGGGGTCATTTTTGGGGGGTTGGGGGGTTGAGAGGTTCAGAGGGGGTTTTGTGGGTCATTTTGGGTTTGGGGGGGTCCTAGGTGGCTCCTTTTGGGATTGGGGGGGGTCCTAGGTGGTTCCTTTGGGGATTATGGGGGGTCCTGGGAGGGTCTTTTTTGGGATTGGGGGGTTTCTAGGTGGTTCCTTTTGGTATTGGGGGGTCCTGGGGGGGTCATTTTGGGATTGGGGGGTCCTAGGTGGTTCCTTTTGGGATCGGGGAGGGCCCCTAGGTGGTTTCTTTTGGTATTGGGGGGTCCTGGGGGGGTAATTTTGGGATTTGGGGGGGTCCTAGGTGGTTCCTTTTGGGATTGGGGGTGTCCTGGGGGGGTCATTTTGGGATTGGGGGGGTCCTAGGTGGCTCCTTTTGGGATTGGGGGTCCTGGGGGGGTCATTTTGGATTGGGGGGGTCCTAGGTGGTTCCTTTTGGGATTGGGGAGGGTCCTAGGTGGTTTCTTTTGTCTGGGGGGCGTCCTGGGGGGTGTAATTTTGGGATTGGGGGGGGTCCTAGGTGGTTCCTTTTGGGATTGGGGGGGTCCTGGGGGGATAATTTGGGATTGGGGGGGTCCTAGGTGGTTCCTTTTGGGACTGGGGGGTCCTGGGGGGGTCATTTTGGGATTGGGGGGGGTCCTAGGTGGCTCCTTTTGGGATTGGGGGTGTCCTGGGGGGGTCATTTTGGTCGGGGGGGTCCTGGAGGGTAATTTTGGGATTGGGGAGATCCTAGGTGGCTCCTTTTGGGATTGGGGGGCCTGGGGGGGTCATTTTGGGATTGGGGGGGTCCTAGGTGGTTCCTTTTGGTCTGAGGGGGGGTCCTGGGGGGATAATTTTGGGATTGGGGGGGTCCTAGGTGGTTCCTTTTGGTCTGGGGGGGTCCTGGGGGGGTCCTGGGGGGGGTAATTTTGGGATTGGGGGGTCCTAGATGGTTCCTTTTGGGACTGGGGGTCCTGGGGGGGTCTATTTTGGTATTGGGGGGGGTCCTAGGTGGTTCCTTTTGGGATTGGGGAGTCCCTTGGGGGGTAATTTTGGGATTGGGGGTGTCCTAGGTGGGTTCCTTTTGGTCTGGGAGGATCCTGGGGGGTCATTTCAAACTGGGGGGGGCCCCGTGGGGGGGTCCCGCTCTGAGGGTCCCTCTCGGGGGGGGGTTACATGTCTGCCACCCCCAGGCTGTTCGCGGCCTCAAGGGCGAAAAGGGCGATGCCGCCGTCTTCGAACCGGTACCTGACCTCCCACCCCCCCCCCAAAAAAAATTTTTGGGGTGTCCCCCCCCATAACCCCCCTATAACCCCCCCCCCTTGCTCTTTTCCCACAGGGAATGCTCGTCGAGGGCCCCCCTGGACCTGAGGGGCCAGCAGTAAGGACACCCCCCCCTTTATAATGGGGTCCCCCCTTTTATAATGGGGTTGGGGTCCCCCTGTGCCCCCTCCCTTGATGATGGGGTCGCCCCCCCCCTTTTGTACTGGGGTTGGGGTCCCCCCAGCCCCCCCTCACCCCCCATTTCCCCCCCCCAGGGTCTTTCGGGCCCCCCCGGATCTCAGGGTCCCCCCGGAGCGCCGGGAGAGCCGGGTGAACGGGTGAGTTTGGGGTTTGGGGGGGCCCCTCCTGACCCCCCCCCCCCACCTCCAGTGCCCCCCCCAGTGACCCCCCTGCTTCTCCCCAGGGCCCCCCCGGGCGCCCCGGCCTCCCTGGCTCCGACGGGACCCCCGGCCCCCCCGGCACCGCCATGATGCTGCCCGTGAGTGTGAATCCGAATCCGAATCCTAATCCTATTCCTAATCCCACTCGCTTTCCCAGTCCCAATCCCATCCCGTTCCATTCCTAATCCCAGTCTCACTCC
>NW_027207029.1:0-68774 GCF_032191515.1 Phaenicophaeus curvirostris | reverse complement strand
CTTGTCCGCCCCTCTTTGCCCTTGTCCGCCCCTCTTTGCCCTTGTCCCGTATTCTCCGATCTTGTCCGCCCCTCTTTGCCCTTGTCCGCCCCTCTTTGCCCTTGTCCGCCCCTCTTTGCCCTTGTCCCGTATTCTCCGATCTTGTCCGCCCCTCTTTGCCCTTGTCCGCCCCTCTTTGCCCTTGTCCGCCCCTCTTTGCCCTTGTCCGCCCCTCTTTGCCCTTGTCCGCCCCTCTTTGCCCTTGTCCGCCCCTCTTTGCCCTTGTCCGCCCCTCTTTGCCCTTGTCCGCCCCTCTTTGCCCTTGTCCGCCCCTCTTTGCCCTTGTCCGCCCCTCTTTGCCCTTGTCCGCCCCTCTTTGCCCTTGTCCGCCCCTCTTTGCCCTTGTCCGCCCCTCTTTGCCCTTGTCCGCCCCTCTTTGCCCTTGTCCGCCCCTCTTTGCCCTTGTCCGCCCCTCTTTGCCCTTGTCCGCCCCTCTTTGCCCTTGTCCGCCCCTCTTTGCCCTTGTCCGCCCCTCTTTGCCCTTGTCCGCCCCTCTTTGCCCTTGTCCGCCCCTCTTTGCCCTTGTCCGCCCCTCTTTGCCCTTGTCCGCCCCTCTTTGCCCTTGTCCGCCCCTCTTTGCCCTTGTCCGCCCCTCTTTGCCCTTGTCCGCCCCTCTTTGCCCTTGTCCGCCCCTCTTTGCCCTTGTCCGCCCCTCTTTGCCCTTGTCCGCCCCTCTTTGCCCTTGTCCGCCCCTCTTTGCCCTTGTCCGCCCCTCTTTGCCCTTGTCCGCCCCTCTTTGCCCTTGTCCGCCCCTCTTTGCCCTTGTCCGCCCCTCTTTGCCCTTGTCCGCCCCTCTTTGCCCTTGTCCGCCCCTCTTTGCCCTTGTCCGCCCCTCTTTGCCCTTGTCCGCCCCTCTTTGCCCTTGTCCGCCCCTCTTTGCCCTTGTCCGCCCCTCTTTGCCCTTGTCCGCCCCTCTTTGCCCTTGTCCGCCCCTCTTTGCCCTTGTCCGCCCCTCTTTGCCCTTGTCCGCCCCTCTTTGCCCTTGTCCGCCCCTCTTTGCCCTTGTCCGCCCCTCTTTGCCCTTGTCCGCCCCTCTTTGCCCTTGTCCGCCCCTCTTTGCCCTTGTCCGCCCCTCTTTGCCCTTGTCCGCCCCTCTTTGCCCTTGTCCGCCCCTCTTTGCCCTTGTCCGCCCCTCTTTGCCCTTGTCCCGTATTCTCCGATCTTGTCCGCCCCTCTTTGCCCTTGTCCGCCCCTCTTTGCCCTTGTCCGCCCCTCTTTGCCCTTGTCCGCCCCTCTTTGCCCTTGTCCGCCCTCTTTGCCCTTGTCCGCCCCTCTTTGCCCTTGTCCGCCCCTCTTTGCCCTTGTCCGCCCCTCTTTGCCCTTGTCCGCCCCTCTTTGCCCTTGTCCGCCCCTCTTTGCCCTTGTCCGCCCCTCTTTGCCCTTGTCCGCCCCTCTTTGCCCTTGTCCCGTATTCTCCGATCTTGTCCGCCCCTCTTTGCCCTTGTCCCCTATTCTCCGATCTTGTCCGCCCCTCTTTGCCCTTGTCCGCCCCTCTTTGCCCTTGTCCGCCCCTCTTTGCCCTTGTCCGCCCCTCTTTGCCCTTGTCCGCCCCTCTTTGCCCTTGTCCGCCCCTCTTTGCCCTTGTCCGCCCCTCTTTGCCCTTGTCCGCCCCTCTTTGCCCTTGTCCGCCCCTCTTTGCCCTTGTCCGCCCCTCTTTGCCCTTGTCCGCCCCTCTTTGCCCTTGTCCCGTATTCTCCGATCTTGTCCGCCCCTCTTTGCCCTTGTCCGCCCCTCTTTGCCCTTGTCCGCCCCTCTTTGCCCTTGTCCGCCCCTCTTTGCCCTTGTCCGCCCCTCTTTGCCCTTGTCCGCCCCTCTTTGCCCTTGTCCGCCCCTCTTTGCCCTTGTCCGCCCCTCTTTGCCCTTGTCCGCCCCTCTTTGCCCTTGTCCGCCCCTCTTTGCCCTTGTCCGCCCCTCTTTGCCCTTGTCCGCCCCTCTTTGCCCTTGTCCGCCCCTCTTTGCCCTTGTCCGCCCCTCTTTGCCCTTGTCCGCCCCTCTTTGCCCTTGTCCGCCCCTCTTTGCCCTTGTCCGCCCCTCTTTGCCCTTGTCCCGTATTCTCCGATCTTGTCCGCCCCTCTTTGCCCTTGTCCGCCCCTCTTTGCCCTTGTCCGCCCCTCTTTGCCCTTGTCCGCCCCTCTTTGCCCTTGTCCGCCCCTCTTTGCCCTTGTCCGCCCCTCTTTGCCCTTGTCCGCCCCTCTTTGCCCTTGTCCGCCCCTCTTTGCCCTTGTCCGCCCCTCTTTGCCCTTGTCCGCCCCTCTTTGCCCTTGTCCGCCCCTCTTTGCCCTTGTCCCGTATTCTCCGATCTTGTCCGCCCCTCTTTGCCCTTGTCCGCCCCTCTTTGCCCTTGTCCGCCCCTCTTTGCCCTTGTCCGCCCCTCTTTGCCCTTGTCCGCCCCTCTTTGCCCTTGTCCGCCCCTCTTTGCCCTTGTCCGCCCCTCTTTGCCCTTGTCCGCCCCTCTTTGCCCTTGTCCGCCCCTCTTTGCCCTTGTCCGCCCCTCTTTGCCCTTGTCCGCCCCTCTTTGCCCTTGTCCGCCCCTCTTTGCCCTTGTCCGCCCCCTTTGCCCTTGTCCGCCCCTCTTTGCCCTTGTCCGCCCCTCTTTGCCCTTGTCCGCCCCTCTTTGCCCTTGTCCGCCCCTCTTTGCCCTTGTCCGCCCCTCTTTGCCCTTGTCCGCCCCTCTTTGCCCTTGTCCGCCCCTCTTTGCCCTTGTCCCGTATTCTCGATCTTGTCCGCCCCTCTTTGCCCTTGTCCGCCCCTCTTTGCCCTTGTCCGCCCCTCTTTGCCCTTGTCCGCCCCTCTTTGCCCTTGTCCGCCCCTCTTTGCCCTTGTCCCGTATTCTCCGATCTTGTCCGCCCCTCTTTGCCCTTGTCCGCCCCTCTTTGCCCTTGTCCCGTATCTCCGATCTTGTCCGCCCCTCTTTGCCCTTGTCCGCCCTCTTTGCCTTGCCCCTCTTGCCCTTGTCCGCCCCTCTTTGCCCTTGTCCGCCCCTCTTTGCCCTTGTCCGCCCCTCTTTGCCCTTGTCCGCCCCTCTTTGCCCTTGTCCGCCCCTCTTTGCCCTTGTCCGCCCCTCTTTGCCCTTGTCCCGTATTCTCCGATCTTGTCCGCCCCTCTTTGCCCTTGTCCGCCCCTCTTTGCCCTTGTCCGCCCCTCTTTGCCCTTGTCCGCCCCTCTTTGCCCTTGTCCGCCCCTCTTTGCCCTTGTCCGCCCCTCTTTGCCCTTGTCCGCCCCTCTTTGCCCTTGTCCGCCCCTCTTTGCCCTTGTCCGCCCCTCTTTGCCCTTGTCCGCCCCTCTTTGCCCTTGTCCGCCCCTCTTTGCCCTTGTCCGCCCCTCTTTGCCCTTGTCCGCCCCTCTTTGCCCTTGTCCGCCCCTCTTTGCCCTTGTCCGCCCCTCTTTGCCCTTGTCCGCCCCTCTTTGCCCTTGTCCGCCCCTCTTTGCCCTTGTCCGCCCCTCTTTGCCCTTGTCCGCCCCTCTTTGCCCTTGTCCGCCCCTCTTTGCCCTTGTCCGCCCCTCTTTGCCCTTGTCCGCCCCTCTTTGCCCTTGTCCGCCCCTCTTTGCCCTTGTCCGCCCCTCTTTGCCCTTGTCCGCCCCTCTTTGCCCTTGTCCGCCCCTCTTTGCCCTTGTCCGCCCCTCTTTGCCCTTGTCCGCCCCTCTTTGCCCTTGTCCGCCCCTCTTTGCCCTTGTCCGCCCCTCTTTGCCCTTGTCCGCCCCTCTTTGCCCTTGTCCGCCCCTCTTTGCCCTTGTCCGCCCCTCTTTGCCCTTGTCCCGTATTCTCCGATCTTGTCCGCCCCTCTTTGCCCTTGTCCGCCCCTCTTTGCCCTTGTCCGCCCCTCTTTGCCCTTGTCCGCCCCTCTTTGCCCTTGTCCGCCCCTCTTTGCCCTTGTCCGCCCCTCTTTGCCCTTGTCCGCCCCTCTTTGCCCTTGTCCGCCCCTCTTTGCCCTTGTCCGCCCCTCTTTGCCCTTGTCCGCCCTCTTTGCCCTTGTCCGCCCCTCTTTGCCCTTGTCCGCCCCTCTTTGCCCTTGTCCGCCCCTCTTTGCCCTTGTCCGCCCCTCTTTGCCCTTGTCCGCCCCTCTTTGCCCTTGTCCGCCCCTCTTTGCCCTTGTCCGCCCCTCTTTGCCCTTGTCCGCCCCTCTTTGCCCTTGTCCGCCCCTCTTTGCCCTTGTCCGCCCCTCTTTGCCCTTGTCCGCCCCTCTTTGCCCTTGTCCGCCCCTCTTTGCCCTTGTCCGCCCCTCTTTGCCCTTGTCCCCGTATTCTCCGAACTTGTCCGCCCCTCTTTGCCCTTGTCCCCGTATTCTCCGATCTTGTCCGCCCCTCTTTGCCCTTGTCCCGTATTCTCCGATCTTGTCCGCCCCTCTTTGCCCTTGTCCGCCCCTCTTTGCCCTTGTCCGCCCCTCTTTGCCCTTGTCCGCCCCTCTTTGCCCTTGTCCGCCCCTCTTTGCCCTTGTCCGCCCCTCTTTGCCCTTGTCCGCCCCTCTTTGCCCTTGTCCGCCCCTCTTTGCCCTTGTCCGCCCCTCTTTGCCCTTGTCCGCCCCTCTTTGCCCTTGTCCGCCCCTCTTTGCCCTTGTCCGCCCCTCTTTGCCCTTGTCCGCCCCTCTTTGCCCTTGTCCGCCCCTCTTTGCCCTTGTCCGCCCCTCTTTGCCCTTGTCCGTATTCTCCGATCTTGTCCGCCCCTCTTTGCCCTTGTCCGCCCCTCTTTGCCCTTGTCCGCCCCTCTTTGCCCTTGTCCGCCCCTCTTTGCCCTTGTCCGCCCCTCTTTGCCCTTGTCCGCCCCTCTTTGCCCTTGTCCGCCCCTCTTTGCCCTTGTCCGCCCCTCTTTGCCCTTGTCCGCCCCTCTTTGCCCTTGTCCGCCCCTCTTTGCCCTTGTCCGCCCCTCTTTGCCCTTGTCCGCCCCTCTTTGCCCTTGTCCGCCCCTCTTTGCCCTTGTCCGCCCCTCTTTGCCCTTGTCCGCCCCTCTTTGCCCTTGTCCCGTATTCTCCGATCTTGTCCGCCCCTCTTTGCCCTTGTCCGCCCCTCTTTGCCCTTGTCCGCCCCTCTTTGCCCTTGTCCGCCCCTCTTTGCCCTTGTCCGCCCCTCTTTGCCCTTGTCCGCCCCTCTTTGCCCTTGTCCGCCCCTCTTTGCCCTTGTCCGCCCCTCTTTGCCCTTGTCCGCCCCTCTTTGCCCTTGTCCGCCCCTCTTTGCCCTTGTCCGCCCCTCTTTGCCCTTGTCCGCCCCTCTTTGCCCTTGTCCGCCCCTCTTTGCCCTTGTCCGCCCCTCTTTGCCCTTGTCCGCCCCTCTTTGCCCTTGTCCGCCCCTCTTTGCCCTTGTCCGCCCCTCTTTGCCCTTGTCCGCCCCTCTTTGCCCTTGTCCGCCCCTCTTTGCCCTTGTCCGCCCCTCTTTGCCCTTGTCCGCCCCTCTTTGCCCTTGTCCGTATTCTCCGATCTTGTCCGCCCCTCTTTGCCCTTGTCCGCCCCTCTTTGCCCTTGTCCGCCCCTCTTTGCCCTTGTCCGCCCCTCTTTGCCCTTGTCCGCCCCTCTTTGCCCTTGTCCGCCCCTCTTTGCCCTTGTCCGCCCCTCTTTGCCCTTGTCCCGTATTCTCCGATCTTGTCCGCCCCTCTTTGCCCTTGTCCGCCCCTCTTTGCCCTTGTCCGCCCCTCTTTGCCCTTGTCCGCCCCTCTTTGCCCTTGTCCGCCCCTCTTTGCCCTTGTCCGCCCCTCTTTGCCCTTGTCCGCCCCTCTTTGCCCTTGTCCGCCCCTCTTTGCCCTTGTCCGCCCCTCTTTGCCCTTGTCCGCCCCTCTTTGCCCTTGTCCGCCCCTCTTTGCCCTTGTCCGCCCCTCTTTGCCCTTGTCCGCCCCTCTTTGCCTTGTCCGCCCCTCTTTGCCCTTGTCCGCCCCTCTTTGCCCTTGTCCGCCCCTCTTTGCCCTTGTCCGCCCCTCTTTGCCCTTGTCCGCCCCTCTTTGCCCTTGTCCGCCCCTCTTTGCCCTTGTCCGCCCCTCTTTGCCCTTGTCCGCCCCTCTTTGCCCTTGTCCGCCCCTCTTTGCCCTTGTCCGCCCCTCTTTGCCCTTGTCCGCCCCTCTTTGCCCTTGTCCGCCCCTCTTTGCCCTTGTCCGCCCCTCTTTGCCCTTGTCCGCCCCTCTTTGCCCTTGTCCGCCCCTCTTTGCCCTTGTCCGCCCCTCTTTGCCCTTGTCCGCCCCTCTTTGCCCTTGTCCGCCCCTCTTTGCCCTTGTCCGCCCCTCTTTGCCCTTGTCCGCCCCTCTTTGCCCTTGTCCGCCCCTCTTTGCCCTTGTCCGCCCCTCTTTGCCCTTGTCCGCCCCTCTTTGCCCTTGTCCGCCCCTCTTTGCCCTTGTCCGCCCCTCTTTGCCCTTGTCCGCCCCTCTTTGCCCTTGTCCGCCCCTCTTTGCCCTTGTCCGCCCCTCTTTGCCCTTGTCCGCCCCTCTTTGCCCTTGTCCGCCCCTCTTTGCCCTTGTCCGCCCCTCTTTGCCCTTGTCCGCCCCTCTTTGCCCTTGTCCGCCCCTCTTTGCCCTTGTCCGCCCCCTCTTTGCCCTTGTCCGCCCCTCTTTGCCCTTGTCCGCCCCTCTTTGCCCTTGTCCGCCCCTCTTTGCCCTTGTCCGCCCCCTCTTTGCCCTTGTCCGCCCCTCTTTGCCCTTGTCCCGTATTCTCCGATCTTGTCCGCCCCTCTTTGCCCTTGTCCGCCCCTCTTTGCCCTTGTCCCGTATTCTCCGATCTTGTCCGCCACTCTTTGCCCTTGTCCGCCCCTCTTTGCCCTTGTCCGCCCCTCTTTGCCCTTGTCCGCCCCTCTTTGCCCTTGTCCCGTATTCTCCGATCTTGTCCGCCCCTCTTTGCCCTTGTCCGCCCCTCTTTGCCCTTGTCCCGTATTCTCCGATCTTGTCCGCCCCTCTTTGCCCTTGTCCGCCCCTCTTTGCCCTTGTCCGCCCCTCTTTGCCCTTGTCCCGTATTCTCCGATCTTGTCCGCCCCTCTTTGCCCTTGTCCGCCCCTCTTTGCCCTTGTCCGCCCCTCTTTGCCCTTGTCCGCCCCCTCTTTGCCCTTGTCCGCCCCTCTTTGCCCTTGTCCGCCCCTCTTTGCCCTTGTCCGCCCCTCTTTGCCCTTGTCCGCCCCTCTTTGCCCTTGTCCGCCCCTCTTTGCCCTTGTCCGCCCCTCTTTGCCCTTGTCCGCCCCTCTTTGCCCTTGTCCGCCCCTCTTTGCCCTTGTCCGCCCCTCTTTGCCCTTGTCCGCCCCTCTTTGCCCTTGTCCGCCCCTCTTTGCCCTTGTCCCGTATTCTCCGATCTTGTCCGCCCCTCTTTGCCCTTGTCCGCCCCTCTTTGCCCTTGTCCCGTATTCTCCGATCTTGTCCGCCCCTCTTTGCCCTTGTCCGCCCCTCTTTGCCCTTGTCCGCCCCTCTTTGCCCTTGTCCCGTATTCTCCGATCTTGTCCGCCCCTCTTTGCCCTTGTCCGCCCCTCTTTGCCCTTGTCCGCCCCTCTTTGCCCTTGTCCGCCCCTCTTTGCCCTTGTCCGCCCCTCTTTGCCCTTGTCCGCCCCTCTTTGCCCTTGTCCGCCCCTCTTTGCCCTTGTCCGCCCCTCTTTGCCCTTGTCCGCCCCTCTTTGCCCTTGTCCGCCCCTCTTTGCCCTTGTCCGCCCCTCTTTGCCCTTGTCCGCCCCTCTTTGCCCTTGTCCGCCCCTCTTTGCCCTTGTCCGCCCCTCTTTGCCCTTGTCCCGTATTCTCCGATCTTGTCCGCCCCTCTTTGCCCTTGTCCGCCCCTCTTTGCCCTTGTCCCGTATTCTCCGATCTTGTCCGCCCCTCTTTGCCCTTGTCCGCCCCTCTTTGCCCTTGTCCGCCCCTCTTTGCCCTTGTCCGTATTCTCCGATCTGTCCGCCCCTCTTTGCCCTTGTCCGCCCCTCTTTGCCCTTGTCCGCCCCTCTTTGCCCCTTGTCCGCCCCTCTTTGCCCTTGTCCGCCCCTCTTTGCCCTTGTCCGCCCCTCTTTGCCCTTGTCCGCCCCTCTTTGCCCTTGTCCGCCCCTCTTTGCCCTTGTCCGCCCCTCTTTGCCCTTGTCCGCCCCTCTTTGCCCTTGTCCGCCCCTCTTTGCCCTTGTCCGCCCCTCTTTGCCCTTGTCCGCCCCTCTTTGCCCTTGTCCGCCCCTCTTTGCCCTTGTCCGCCCCTCTTTGCCCTTGTCCGCCCCTCTTTGCCCTTGTCCGCCCCTCTTTGCCCTTGTCCGCCCCTCTTTGCCCTTGTCCGCCCCTCTTTGCCCTTGTCCGCCCCTCTTTGCCCTTGTCCGCCCCTCTTTGCCCTTGTCCGCCCCTCTTTGCCCTTGTCCGCCCCTCTTTGCCCTTGTCCGCCCCTCTTTGCCCTTGTCCGCCCCTCTTTGCCCTTGTCCGCCCCTCTTTGCCCTTGTCCGCCCCTCTTTGCCCTTGTCCGCCCCTCTTTGCCCTTGTCCGCCCCTCTTTGCCCTTGTCCGCCCCTCTTTGCCCTTGTCCGCCCCTCTTTGCCCTTGTCCGCCCCTCTTTGCCCTTGTCCGCCCCTCTTTGCCCTTGTCCGCCCCTCTTTGCCCTTGTCCGCCCCTCTTTGCCCTTGTCCGCCCCTCTTTGCCCTTGTCCGCCCCTCTTTGCCCTTGTCCGCCCCTCTTTGCCCTTGTCCGCCCCTCTTTGCCCTTGTCCGCCCCCTCTTTGCCCTTGTCCGCCCCCTCTTTGCCCTTGTCCGCCCTCTTTGCCCTTGTCCGCCCCTCTTTGCCCTTGTCCGCCCCTCTTTGCCCTTGTCCGCCCCTCTTTGCCCTTGTCCGCCCCTCTTTGCCCTTGTCCGCCCCTCTTTGCCCTTGTCCGCCCCTCTTTGCCCTTGTCCGCCCCTCTTTGCCCTTGTCCGCCCCTCTTTGCCCTTGTCCGCCCCTCTTTGCCCTTGTCCGCCCCTCTTTGCCCTTGTCCGCCCCTCTTTGCCCTTGTCCGCCCCTCTTTGCCCTTGTCCCGTATTCTCCGATCTTGTCCGCCCCCTCTTTGCCCTTGTCCGCCCCTCTTTGCCCTTGTCCGCCCCTCTTTGCCCTTGTCCGCCCCTCTTTGCCCTTGTCCGCCCCTCTTTGCCCTTGTCCGCCCCTCTTTGCCCTTGTCCGCCCCTCTTTGCCCTTGTCCGCCCCTCTTTGCCCTTGTCCGCCCCTCTTTGCCCTTGTCCGCCCCTCTTTGCCCTTGTCCGCCCCTCTTTGCCCTTGTCCGCCCCTCTTTGCCCTTGTCCGCCCCTCTTTGCCCTTGTCCGCCCCTCTTTGCCCTTGTCCGCCCCTCTTTGCCCTTGTCCGCCCCTCTTTGCCCTTGTCCCGTATTCTCCGATCTTGTCCGCCCCTCTTTGCCCTTGTCCCGTATCTCCGATCTTGTCCGCCCCTCTTTGCCCTTGTCCGCCCCTCTTTGCCCTTGTCCGCCCCTCTTTGCCCTTGTCCGCCCCTCTTTGCCCTTGTCCGCCCCTCTTTGCCCTTGTCCGCCCCTCTTTGCCCTTGTCCGCCCCTCTTTGCCCTTGTCCGCCCCTCTTTGCCCTTGTCCGCCCCTCTTTGCCTTGTCCGCCCCTCTTTGCCCTTGTCCCGTATTCTCCGATCTTGTCCGCCCCTCTTTGCCCTTGTCCGCCCCTCTTTGCCCTTGTCCGCCCCTCTTTGCCCCTTGTCCGCCCCTCTTTGCCCTTGTCCGCCCCTCTTTGCCCTTGTCCGCCCCTCTTTGCCCTTGTCCGCCCCTCTTTGCCCTTGTCCGCCCCTCTTTGCCCTTGTCCGCCCCTCTTTGCCCTTGTCCGCCCCTCTTTGCCCTTGTCCGCCCCTCTTTGCCCTTGTCCGCCCCTCTTTGCCCTTGTCCGCCCCTCTTTGCCCTTGTCCGCCCCTCTTTGCCCCTTGTCCGCCCCTCTTTGCCCTTGTCCGCCCCTCTTTGCCCTTGTCCGCCCCTCTTTGCCCTTGTCCCGTATTCTCCGATCTTGTCCGCCCCTCTTTGCCCTTGTCCGCCCCTCTTTGCCCTTGTCCGCCCCTCTTTGCCCTTGTCCGCCCCTCTTTGCCCTTGTCCGCCCCTCTTTGCCCTTGTCCGCCCCTCTTTGCCCTTGTCCGCCCCTCTTTGCCCTTGTCCGCCCCTCTTTGCCCTTGTCCGCCCCTCTTTGCCCTTGTCCCGTATTCTCCGATCTTGTCCGCCCCTCTTTGCCCTTGTCCGCCCCTCTTTGCCCTTGTCCGCCCCTCTTTGCCCTTGTCCGCCCCTCTTTGCCCTTGTCCGCCCCTCTTTGCCCTTGTCCGCCCCTCTTTGCCCTTGTCCGCCCCTCTTTGCCCTTGTCCGCCCCTCTTTGCCCTTGTCCGCCCCTCTTTGCCCTTGTCCGCCCCTCTTTGCCCTTGTCCGCCCCTCTTTGCCCTTGTCCGCCCCTCTTTGCCCTTGTCCGCCCCCTTTGCCCTTGTCCGCCCCTCTTTGCCCTTGTCCGCCCCTCTTTGCCCTTGTCCGCCCCTCTTTGCCCTTGTCCGCCCCTCTTTGCCCTTGTCCGCCCCTCTTTGCCCTTGTCCGCCCCTCTTTGCCCTTGTCCGCCCCTCTTTGCCCTTGTCCCGTATTCTCCGATCTTGTCCGCCCCTCTTTGCCCTTGTCCGCCCCTCTTTGCCCTTGTCCGCCCCTCTTTGCCCTTGTCCGCCCCTCTTTGCCCTTGTCCGCCCCTCTTTGCCCTTGTCCCGTATTCTCCGATCTTGTCCGCCCCTCTTTGCCCTTGTCCGCCCCTCTTTGCCCTTGTCCCGTATTCTCCGATCTTGTCCGCCCCTCTTTGCCCTTGTCCGCCCCTCTTTGCCCTTGTCCGCCCCTCTTTGCCCTTGTCCGCCCCTCTTTGCCCTTGTCCGCCCCTCTTTGCCCTTGTCCGCCCCTCTTTGCCCTTGTCCGCCCCTCTTTGCCCTTGTCCGCCCCTCTTTGCCCTTGTCCCGTATTCTCCGATCTTGTCCGCCCCTCTTTGCCCTTGTCCGCCCCTCTTTGCCCTTGTCCGCCCCTCTTTGCCCTTGTCCGCCCCTCTTTGCCCTTGTCCGCCCCTCTTTGCCCTTGTCCGCCCCTCTTTGCCCTTGTCCGCCCCTCTTTGCCCTTGTCCGCCCCTCTTTGCCCTTGTCCGCCCCTCTTTGCCCTTGTCCGCCCCTCTTTGCCCTTGTCCGCCCCTCTTTGCCCTTGTCCGCCCCTCTTTGCCCTTGTCCGCCCCTCTTTGCCCTTGTCCGCCCCTCTTTGCCCTTGTCCGCCCCTCTTTGCCCTTGTCCGCCCCTCTTTGCCCTTGTCCGCCCCTCTTTGCCCTTGTCCGCCCCTCTTTGCCCTTGTCCGCCCCTCTTTGCCCTTGTCCGCCCCTCTTTGCCCTTGTCCGCCCCTCTTTGCCCTTGTCCGCCCCTCTTTGCCCTTGTCCGCCCCTCTTTGCCCTTGTCCGCCCCTCTTTGCCCTTGTCCGCCCCTCTTTGCCCTTGTCCGCCCCTCTTTGCCCTTGTCCGCCCCTCTTTGCCCTTGTCCGCCCCTCTTTGCCCTTGTCCGCCCCTCTTTGCCCTTGTCCGCCCCTCTTTGCCCTTGTCCGCCCCTCTTTGCCCTTGTCCCGTATTCTCCGATCTTGTCCGCCCCTCTTTGCCCTTGTCCGCCCCTCTTTGCCCTTGTCCGCCCCTCTTTGCCCTTGTCCGCCCCTCTTTGCCCTTGTCCGCCCCTCTTTGCCCTTGTCCGCCCCTCTTTGCCCTTGTCCGCCCCTCTTTGCCCTTGTCCGCCCCTCTTTGCCCTTGTCCGCCCCTCTTTGCCCTTGTCCGCCCCTCTTTGCCCTTGTCCGCCCCTCTTTGCCCTTGTCCGCCCCTCTTTGCCCTTGTCCGCCCCTCTTTGCCCTTGTCCGCCCCTCTTTGCCCTTGTCCGCCCCTCTTTGCCCTTGTCCGCCCCTCTTTGCCCTTGTCCGCCCCTCTTTGCCCTTGTCCGCCCCTCTTTGCCCTTGTCCGCCCCTCTTTGCCCTTGTCCGCCCCTCTTTGCCCTTGTCCGCCCCTCTTTGCCCTTGTCCGCCCCTCTTTGCCCTTGTCCGCCCCTCTTTGCCCTTGTCCGCCCCTCTTTGCCCTTGTCCGCCCCTCTTTGCCCTTGTCCGCCCCTCTTTGCCCTTGTCCGCCCCTCTTTGCCCTTGTCCCGTATTCTCCGAACTTGTCCGCCCCTCTTTGCCCTTGTCCCGTATTCTCCGATCTTGTCCGCCCCTCTTTGCCCTTGTCCCGTATTCTCCGATCTTGTCCGCCCCTCTTTGCCCTTGTCCGCCCCTCTTTGCCCTTGTCCGCCCCTCTTTGCCCTTGTCCGCCCCTCTTTGCCCTTGTCCGCCCCTCTTTGCCCTTGTCCGCCCCTCTTTGCCCTTGTCCGCCCCTCTTTGCCCTTGTCCGCCCCTCTTTGCCCTTGTCCGCCCCTCTTTGCCCTTGTCCGCCCCTCTTTGCCCTTGTCCGCCCCTCTTTGCCCTTGTCCGCCCCTCTTTGCCCTTGTCCGCCCCTCTTTGCCCTTGTCCGCCCCTCTTTGCCCTTGTCCCGTATTCTCCGATCTTGTCCGCCCCTCTTTGCCCTTGTCCGCCCCTCTTTGCCCTTGTCCGCCCCTCTTTGCCCTTGTCCGCCCCTCTTTGCCCTTGTCCGCCCCTCTTTGCCCTTGTCCGCCCCTCTTTGCCCTTGTCCGCCCCTCTTTGCCCTTGTCCGCCCCTCTTTGCCCTTGTCCGCCCCTCTTTGCCCTTGTCCGCCCCTCTTTGCCCTTGTCCGCCCCTCTTTGCCCTTGTCCGCCCCTCTTTGCCCTTGTCCGCCCCTCTTTGCCCTTGTCCGCCCCTCTTTGCCCTTGTCCGCCCCTCTTTGCCCTTGTCCCGTATTCTCCGATCTTGTCCGCCCCTCTTTGCCCTTGTCCGCCCCTCTTTGCCCTTGTCCGCCCCTCTTTGCCCTTGTCCGCCCCTCTTTGCCCTTGTCCGCCCCTCTTTGCCCTTGTCCGCCCCTCTTTGCCCTTGTCCGCCCCTCTTTGCCCTTGTCCGCCCCTCTTTGCCCTTGTCCGCCCCTCTTTGCCCTTGTCCGCCCCTCTTTGCCCTTGTCCGCCCCTCTTTGCCCTTGTCCGCCCCTCTTTGCCCTTGTCCGCCCCTCTTTGCCCTTGTCCGCCCCTCTTTGCCCTTGTCCGCCCCTCTTTGCCCTTGTCCGCCCCTCTTTGCCCTTGTCCGCCCCTCTTTGCCCTTGTCCGCCCCTCTTTGCCCTTGTCCGCCCCTCTTTGCCCTTGTCCGCCCCTCTTTGCCCTTGTCCCGTATTCTCCGATCTTGTCCGCCCCTCTTTGCCCTTGTCCGCCCCTCTTTGCCCTTGTCCGCCCCTCTTTGCCCTTGTCCGCCCCTCTTTGCCCTTGTCCGCCCCTCTTTGCCCTTGTCCGCCCCTCTTTGCCCTTGTCCGCCCCTCTTTGCCCTTGTCCCGTATTCTCCGATCTTGTCCGCCCCTCTTTGCCCTTGTCCGCCCCTCTTTGCCCTTGTCCGCCCCTCTTTGCCCTTGTCCGCCCCTCTTTGCCCTTGTCCGCCCCTCTTTGCCCTTGTCCGCCCCTCTTTGCCCTTGTCCGCCCCTCTTTGCCCTTGTCCGCCCCTCTTTGCCCTTGTCCGCCCCTCTTTGTCCTTGTCCCGTATTCTCCGATCTTGTCCGCCCCTCTTTGCCCTTGTCCGCCCCTCTTTGCCCTTGTCCGCCCCTCTTTGCCCTTGTCCGCCCCTCTTTGCCCTTGTCCGCCCCTCTTTGTCCTTGTCCGCCCCTCTTTGCCCTTGTCCGCCCCTCTTTGTCCTTGTCCCGTATTCTCCGATCTTGTCCGCCCCTCTTTGCCCTTGTCCGCCCCTCTTTGCCCTTGTCCGCCCCTCTTTGCCCTTGTCCGCCCCTCTTTGCCCTTGTCCGCCCCTCTTTGCCCTTGTCCGCCCCTCTTTGCCCTTGTCCGCCCCTCTTTGCCCTTGTCCGCCCCTCTTTGCCCTTGTCCGCCCCTCTTTGCCCTTGTCCCGTATTCTCCGATCTTGTCCGCCCCTCTTTGCCCTTGTCCGCCCCTCTTTGCCCTTGTCCGCCCCTCTTTGCCCTTGTCCGCCCCTCTTTGCCCTTGTCCGCCCCTCTTTGCCCTTGTCCGCCCCTCTTTGCCCTTGTCCGCCCCTCTTTGCCCTTGTCCGCCCCTCTTTGCCCTTGTCCGCCCCTCTTTGCCCTTGTCCGCCCCTCTTTGTCCTTGTCCCGTATTCTCCGATCTTGTCCGCCCCTCTTTGCCCTTGTCCGCCCCTCTTTGCCCTTGTCCGCCCCTCTTTGCCCTTGTCCGCCCCTCTTTGCCCTTGTCCGCCCCTCTTTGTCCTTGTCCGCCCCTCTTTGCCCTTGTCCGCCCCTCTTTGTCCTTGTCCCGTATTCTCCGATCTTGTCCGCCCCTCTTTGCCCTTGTCCGCCCCTCTTTGCCCTTGTCCGCCCCTCTTTGCCCTTGTCCGCCCCTCTTTGCCCTTGTCCGCCCCTCTTTGCCCTTGTCCGCCCCTCTTTGCCCTTGTCCGCCCCTCTTTGCCCTTGTCCGCCCCTCTTTGCCCTTGTCCGCCCCTCTTTGCCCTTGTCCGCCCCTCTTTGCCCTTGTCCGCCCCTCTTTGCCCTTGTCCGCCCCTCTTTGCCCTTGTCCGCCCCTCTTTGCCCTTGTCCGCCCCTCTTTGCCCTTGTCCGCCCCTCTTTGCCCTTGTCCGCCCCTCTTTGCCCTTGTCCGCCCCTCTTTGCCCTTGTCCGCCCCTCTTTGCCCTTGTCCGCCCCTCTTTGCCCTTGTCCGCCCCTCTTTGCCCTTGTCCGCCCCTCTTTGCCCTTGTCCGCCCCTCTTTGCCCTTGTCCGCCCCTCTTTGCCCTTGTCCGCCCCTCTTTGCCCTTGTCCGCCCCTCTTTGCCCTTGTCCGCCCCTCTTTGCCCTTGTCCGCCCCTCTTTGCCCTTGTCCGCCCCTCTTTGCCCTTGTCCGCCCCTCTTTGCCCTTGTCCGCCCCTCTTTGCCCTTGTCCGCCCCTCTTTGCCCTTGTCCGCCCCTCTTTGCCCTTGTCCGCCCCTCTTTGCCCTTGTCCGCCCCTCTTTGCCCTTGTCCGCCCCTCTTTGCCCTTGTCCGCCCCTCTTTGCCCTTGTCCGCCCCTCTTTGCCCTTGTCCGCCCCTCTTTGCCCTTGTCCGCCCCTCTTTGCCCTTGTCCGCCCCTCTTTGCCCTTGTCCGCCCCTCTTTGCCCTTGTCCGCCCCTCTTTGCCCTTGTCCGCCCCTCTTTGCCCTTGTCCGCCCCTCTTTGCCCTTGTCCGCCCCTCTTTGCCCTTGTCCGCCCCTCTTTGCCCTTGTCCGCCCCTCTTTGCCCTTGTCCGCCCCTCTTTGCCCTTGTCCGCCCCTCTTTGCCCTTGTCCGCCCCTCTTTGCCCTTGTCCGCCCCTCTTTGCCCTTGTCCGCCCCTCTTTGCCCTTGTCCGCCCCTCTTTGCCCTTGTCCGCCCCTCTTTGCCCTTGTCCGCCCCTCTTTGCCCTTGTCCGCCCCTCTTTGCCCTTGTCCGCCCCTCTTTGCCCTTGTCCGCCCCTCTTTGCCCTTGTCCGCCCCTCTTTGCCCTTGTCCGCCCCTCTTTGCCCTTGTCCGCCCCTCTTTGCTCTTGTCCGCCCCTCTTTGCCCTTGTCCGCCCCTCTTTGCCCTTGTCCCGTATTCTCCGATCTTGTCCGCCCCTCTTTGCCCTTGTCCGCCCCTCTTTGCCCTTGTCCCGTATTCTCCGATCTTGTCCGCCCCTCTTTGCCCTTGTCCGCCCCTCTTTGCCCTTGTCCGCCCCTCTTTGCCCTTGTCCGCCCCTCTTTGCCCTTGTCCGCCCCTCTTTGCCCTTGTCCGCCCCTCTTTGCCCTTGTCCGCCCCTCTTTGCCCTTGTCCGCCCCTCTTTGCCCTTGTCCGCCCCTCTTTGCCCTTGTCCGCCCCTCTTTGCCCTTGTCCGCCCCTCTTTGCCCTTGTCCGCCCCTCTTTGCCCTTGTCCGCCCCTCTTTGCCCTTGTCCGCCCCTCTTTGCCCTTGTCCGCCCCTCTTTGCCCTTGTCCGCCCCTCTTTGCCCTTGTCCCGTATTCTCCGATCTTGTCCGCCCCTCTTTGCCCTTGTCCCGTATTCTCCGATCTTGTCCGCCCCTCTTTGCCCTTGTCCGCCCCTCTTTGCCCTTGTCCCGTATTCTCCGATCTTGTCCGCCCCTCTTTGCCCTTGTCCGCCCCTCTTTGCCCTTGTCCGCCCCTCTTTGCCCTTGTCCGCCCCTCTTTGCCCTTGTCCGCCCCTCTTTGCCCTTGTCCGCCCCTCTTTGCCCTTGTCCGCCCCTCTTTGCCCTTGTCCGCCCCTCTTTGCCCTTGTCCGCCCCTCTTTGCCCTTGTCCGCCCCTCTTTGCCCTTGTCCGCCCCTCTTTGCCCTTGTCCGCCCCTCTTTGCCCTTGTCCGCCCCTCTTTGCCCTTGTCCGCCCCTCTTTGCCCTTGTCCGCCCCTCTTTGCCCTTGTCCGCCCCTCTTTGCCCTTGTCCGCCCCTCTTTGCCCTTGTCCGCCCCTCTTTGCCCTTGTCCGCCCCTCTTTGCCCTTGTCCGCCCCTCTTTGCCCTTGTCCCGTATTCTCCGATCTTGTCCGCCCCTCTTTGCCCTTGTCCCGTATTCTCCGATCTTGTCCGCCCCTCTTTGCCCTTGTCCCGTATTCTCCGATCTTGTCCGCCCCTCTTTGCCCTTGTCCCGTATTCTCCGATCTTGTCCGCCCCTCTTTGCCCTTGTCCCGTATTCTCCGATCTTGTCCGCCCCTCTTTGCCCTTGTCCCGTATTCTCCGATCTTGTCCGCCCCTCTTTGCCCTTGTCCCGTATTCTCCGATCTTGTCCGCCCCTCTTTGCCCTTGTCCCGTATTCTCCGATCTTGTCCGCCCCTCTTTGCCCTTGTCCCGTATTCTCCGATCTTGTCCGCCCCTCTTTGCCCTTGTCCGCCCCTCTTTGCCCTTGTCCCGTATTCTCCGATCTTGTCCGCCCCTCTTTGCCCTTGTCCGCCCCTCTTTGCCCTTGTCCGCCCCTCTTTGCCCTTGTCCGCCCCTCTTTGCCCTTGTCCGCCCCTCTTTGCCCTTGTCCGCCCCTCTTTGCCCTTGTCCGCCCCTCTTTGCCCTTGTCCGCCCCTCTTTGCCCTTGTCCGCCCCTCTTTGCCCTTGTCCGCCCCTCTTTGCCCTTGTCCGCCCCTCTTTGCCCTTGTCCGCCCCTCTTTGCCCTTGTCCGCCCCTCTTTGCCCTTGTCCGCCCCTCTTTGCCCTTGTCCGCCCCTCTTTGCCCTTGTCCGCCCCTCTTTGCCCTTGTCCGCCCCTCTTTGCCCTTGTCCGCCCCTCTTTGCCCTTGTCCCGTATTCTCCGATCTTGTCCGCCCCTCTTTGCCCTTGTCCGCCCCTCTTTGCCCTTGTCCGCCCCTCTTTGCCCTTGTCCGCCCCTCTTTGCCCTTGTCCGCCCCTCTTTGCCCTTGTCCGCCCCTCTTTGCCCTTGTCCGCCCCTCTTTGCCCTTGTCCGCCCCTCTTTGCCCTTGTCCGCCCCTCTTTGCCCTTGTCCGCCCCTCTTTGCCCTTGTCCGCCCCTCTTTGCCCTTGTCCGCCCCTCTTTGCCCTTGTCCGCCCCTCTTTGCCCTTGTCCGCCCCTCTTTGCCCTTGTCCGCCCCTCTTTGCCCTTGTCCGCCCCTCTTTGCCCTTGTCCGCCCCTCTTTGCCCTTGTCCGCCCCTCTTTGCCCTTGTCCGCCCCTCTTTGCCCTTGTCCGCCCCTCTTTGCCCTTGTCCGCCCCTCTTTGCCCTTGTCCGCCCCTCTTTGCCCTTGTCCGCCCCTCTTTGCCCTTGTCCGCCCCTCTTTGCCCTTGTCCGCCCCTCTTTGCCCTTGTCCGCCCCTCTTTGCCCTTGTCCGCCCCTCTTTGCCCTTGTCCGCCCCTCTTTGCCCTTGTCCGCCCCTCTTTGCCCTTGTCCGCCCCTCTTTGCCCTTGTCCGCCCCTCTTTGCCCTTGTCCCGTATTCTCCGATCTTGTCCGCCCCTCTTTGCCCTTGTCCCGTATTCTCCGATCTTGTCCGCGCCTCTTTGCCCTTGTCCCGTATTCTCCGATCTTGTCCGCCCCTCTTTGCCCTTGTCCCGTATTCTCCGATCTTGTCCGCCCCTCTTTGCCCTTGTCCCGTATTCTCCGATCTTGTCCGCCCCTCTTTGCCCTTGTCCGCCCCTCTTTGCCCTTGTCCGCCCCTCTTTGCCCTTGTCCGCCCCTCTTTGCCCTTGTCCGCCCCTCTTTGCCCTTGTCCGCCCCTCTTTGCCCTTGTCCGCCCCTCTTTGCCCTTGTCCCGTATTCTCCGATCTTGTCCGCCCCTCTTTGCCCTTGTCCCGTATTCTCCGATCTTGTCCGCCCCTCTTTGCCCTTGTCCGCCCCTCTTTGCCCTTGTCCGCCCCTCTTTGCCCTTGTCCGCCCCTCTTTGCCCTTGTCCGCCCCTCTTTGCCCTTGTCCGCCCCTCTTTGCCCTTGTCCGCCCCTCTTTGCCCTTGTCCGCCCCTCTTTGCCCTTGTCCGCCCCTCTTTGCCCTTGTCCGCCCCTCTTTGCCCTTGTCCGCCCCTCTTTGCCCTTGTCCCGTATTCTCCGATCTTGTCCGCCCCTCTTTGCCCTTGTCCCGTATTCTCCGATCTTGTCCGCCCCTCTTTGCCCTTGTCCCGTATTCTCCGATCTTGTCCGCCCCTCTTTGCCCTTGTCCCGTATTCTCCGATCTTCTCTGCCCCTCTTTGCCCTTGTCCCGTATTCTCCGATCTTGTCCGCCCCTCTTTGCCCTTGTCCGCCCCTCTTTGCCCTTGTCCGCCCCTCTTTGCCCTTGTCCCGTATTCTCCGATCTTGTCCGCGCCTCTTTGCCCTTGTCCCGTATTCTCCGATCTTGTCCGCGCCTCTTTGCCCTTGTCCCGTATTCTCCGATCTTGTCCGCCCCTCTTTGCCCTTGTCCCGTATTCTCCGATCTTGTCCGCCCCTCTTTGCCCTTGTCCGCCCCTCTTTGCCCTTGTCCGCCCCTCTTTGCCCTTGTCCCGTATTCTCCGATCTTGTCCGCCCCTCTTTGCCCTTGTCCCGTATTCTCCGATCTTGTCCGCCCCTCTTTGCCCTTGTCCCGTATTCTCCGATCTTGTCCGCCCCTCTTTGCCCTTGTCCGCCCCTCTTTGCCCTTGTCCGCCCCTCTTTGCCCTTGTCCGCCCCTCTTTGCCCTTGTCCGCCCCTCTTTGCCCTTGTCGCCCCTCTTTGCCCTTGTCCGCCCCTCTTTGCCCTTGTCCGCCCCTCTTTGCCCTTGTCCGCCCCTCTTTGCCCTTGTCCGCCCCTCTTTGCCCTTGTCCGCCCCTCTTTGCCCTTGTCCGCCCCTCTTTGCCCTTGTCCGCCCCTCTTTGCCCTTGTCCGCCCCTCTTTGCCCTTGTCCGCCCCTCTTTGCCCTTGTCCCGTATTCTCCGATCTTGTCCGCCCCTCTTTGCCCTTGTCCCGTATTCTCCGATCTTGTCCGCCCCTCTTTGCCCTTGTCCCGTATTCTCCGATCTTCTCCGCCCCTCTTTGCCCTTGTCCCGTATTCTCCGATCTTCTCCGCCCCTCTTTGCCCTTGTCCCGTATTCTCCGATCTTGTCCGCCCCTCTTTGCCCTTGTCCGCCCCTCTTTGCCCTTGTCCGCCCCTCTTTGCCCTTGTCCCGTATTTCCGATCTTGTCCGCCCCTCTTTGCCCTTGTCCGCCCCTCTTTGCCCTTGTCCGCCCCTCTTTGCCCTTGTCCGCCCCTCTTTGCCCTTGTCCGCCCCTCTTTGCCCTTGTCCGCCCCTCTTTGCCCTTGTCCGCCCCTCTTTGCCCTTGTCCGCCCCTCTTTGCCCTTGTCCGCCCCTCTTTGCCCTTGTCCGCCCCTCTTTGCCCTTGTCCGCCCCTCTTTGCCCTTGTCCGCCCCTCTTTGCCCTTGTCCGCCCCTCTTTGCCCTTGTCCGCCCCTCTTTGCCCTTGTCCGCCCCTCTTTGCCCTTGTCCGCCCCTCTTTGCCCTTGTCCGCCCCTCTTTGCCCTTGTCCGCCCCTCTTTGCCCTTGTCCGCCCCTCTTTGCCCTTGTCCGCCCCTCTTTGCCCTTGTCCGCCCCTCTTTGCCCTTGTCCGCCCCTCTTTGCCCTTGTCCCGTATTCTCCGCACTTCTCCGCCCCTCTTTGACCTTCTCCGCCCCTCTTTGACCTTCTCCGCCCCTCTTTGACCTTCTCCGCCCCTCTTTGACCTTCTCCGCCCCTCTTTGCCCTTCTCACGTATTCTCAGCCCTTGTCCGCCCCCCTTTGCCCTTGTCCCGCATTCTCCGCACTTGTCCGCCCCTCTTTGCCCGCCCCTCTTTGCCATTCTCCGCCCCTCTTTGCCCTTGTCCCGTATTCTCCACACTTGTCCGCCCCTCGTTGCCCTTCTCCGTCCTTCTTTACCCTTGTCTGACCCTCTTTACCCTTGTCCCGTATTCTCCGCCCTTGTCCGACACTCTTTGAGCCTGTCAGCCCCTCCATGCCCTTTTCTGCCCCTCTTTGCCTTTGTCCGCCCCTGTTTGCACTTTTCCGACCCTCTTTGCCTTTGTCCGCCCCTCTTTGCCTTTGTCCGCCCCTCTTTGCCTTTGTCCGCCCCTCTTTGCCTTTGTCCGCCCCTCTTTCCCCTTGTCCGCCCCTCTTTGTTCTTTTCAGCCCGTCTTTGTCCTTGTCCCGTATTCTCCGCACTTCTCTGTCCCTCTTTACTCTTGTCCCGTATTCTCAAACTTCTCCGTCCCTCTTTGCAATTGTGCAACCCTCCTTGCACTTGTCCGCCCCTCTTTGCCCTTATCCGTCCCTCTTTGCCCTTGTCCCGTATTCTCCGCCGTTGACCGTCCCTCTTTGCCCTTTTCCGCCCCTCTTTGCCTTTGTCTGCTCCTCTTTGTCCTTGTCCCGTATTCTCCGCAATTGTCCGCCCCTCTTTGCCCTTGTCCGAAACTCTTTGCCCTTGTCCCGTATTCTCCTCCCTTGTCCGCCCCTCTTTGCCCTTGTCCGTCCCTCTTTGCCCTTGTCCGCACCTCTTTGTCCTTGTCCCGTATTCTCCGCACTTCTCCACCCCTCTTTGCACTTGTCCGCACCTCTTTGCCCTTGGCCCGTATTCTCTGCCCTTGTCTGTCCCTCTTTGCCCTTGTCCGCCCCTCTTTGCCCTTGTCCGCCCCTCTTTGCCCTTGTCCGCCCCTCTTTGCCCTTGTCCGCCCCTCTTTGCCCTTGTCCGCCCCTCTTTGCCCTTGTCCGACCCTCTTTGCCCTTGTCCCGTATCCTCCGCACTTGTTCAATCCTCTTTGAACTTGTCCGCCCCTCCATGCCCTTTTCTGCCCCTCTTTGCCTTTGTCCGCCCCTTTTTGCCCTTCTTCGCCCCTCTTTGCCTTTGTCCGCCCCTCTTTGCCTTTGTCCGCCCCTCTTTGCCTTTGTCCGCCCCTCTTTGCCTTTGTCCGCCCCTCTTTGCCTTTGTCCGCCCCTCTTTGCCTTTGTCCGCCCCTCTTTGCCCTTGTCCGCCCCTCTTTGCCCTTTTCAGCCCCTCTTTGCCCTTGTCCCGTATTCTCCGCACTTCTCCGCCCCTCTTTGCTCTTGTCCCGTATTCTCCGAACTTCTCCATCCCTCTTTGCAAATGTGGAAACCTCTTTGTCCTTGTCCACCCCTCTTTGCCCTTGTCCGTCCCTCTTTACCCTTGTCCAGTATTCTCCACACTTGCCCGCACCTCTTTGCCCTTTTCCGCCCCTCTTTGCCCTTGTCTGAAACTCTTTGCCCTTGTCCCGTATTCTCCTCCCTTGTCCGCCCCTCTTTGCCCTTGTCCGCCCCTCTTTGCCCTTGTCCGCCCCTCTTTGCCCTTGTCCGCACCTCTTTGTCCTTGTCCCGTATTCTCCGCACTTCTCCACCCCTCTTTGCCCTTGTCTGCCCCTCTTTGCCCTTGTCCTGTATTCTCCTCCCTTATCCGCCCCTCTTTGCCCTTGTCCTGTATTCTCCACACTTGTCCGCCCCTCTTTGCCCTTGTCCGCCCCTCTTTTCCCTTGTCCGCCCCTCTTTGCCCTTGTCCGCCCCTCTTTGCCCTTGTCCGCCCCTCTTTGCCCTTGTCCGCCCCCTTTGCCCTTCTCCGCCCCCCTTTGCCTTTGTGCCATATTCTCCGCTCTTGTCCGCCCTTCTTTGCCCTTGTCCGCCCCAGTTTACACTTGTTCGCCCCTCTTTGCCTTTGTTCGCCCCTTTTTGCCCTTGTCCCGTATTCTCTGCACTTCTCCGAACCTCTTTGCCTTTGTCCGCCCCCCTTTGACCTTGTCTCATATTCTCCGCACTTGTGCGCCCCTCTTTGCCCTTGTGCGCCCTTCTTTGCTCTTGTGCGCCCATCTTTGCCTTTGTCCGCCCCTCTTTGCCCTTGTCCGCCCTTCTTTGGCCTTGTCCCCTATTCTCCGCACTTGTCCGCCCCTCTTTGCCCTTGTCCACCCCATCATTCCTCTTGTCTGACTCTCTTTGCACTTGTCCGCATCTCTTTGCATTTGTCCGCCCTTCTTTGCCCTTATCCCTAATTCTCCACACCTGTCCGCTCCTCTTTGCCCATGTCCGCACGTCTTTGCATTTTCCGCCCCTCTTTCCCCTAGTCCGACACTCTTTGCCCTTGTCCGCCCCTCTTTGCCCTTGTCCCTTATTCTCCGCACATCTCCGACCCTCTTTCCCTTGTCCGCCCGTCTTTGCATTTGTCCGCCCATCTTTGCCCTTGTCCGCCCCTCTTTGCCCTTGTCCCGTATTCTCCGCAATTCTTCGCACCTCTTTGCCCTTGTCCGCCCCTCTTTACTCTTGTCCGTCCCTGTTTGCTCTTGTCCGCCCCTCTTTGCCCTTTTCCCCTATTCTCCGCAACTGTCCGCTCCTCTTTGAACCTGTCCGCCTTCTTTGCCCTTGTCCCATATTTTCCGCAATTTTCCGATCCTCTTTGCCCTTGTCCGCCCCTCTTTGCCCTTGTCCGCCCCTCTTTGCCCTTGTCCGCCCCTCTTTGCCCTTGTCCGCCCCTCTTTTCTCTTGTCCGCCCTTCTTTGCCCTTGTCCCGTATTCTCCGCACTTGTCTGCCCCTCTTTGCACTTGTCTGCCCCTCTTTGCACTTGTCTGCCCCTATTTGCCCTTGTCCGGTATTCTCCGCACTTGTGCGGCCCTCTTTGCCCTTGTCCGCCCCTCTTTGCCCTTGTGCGGCCCTCTTTGCTCTTTTCAGCCCCTCTTTGCTCTTTTCCGAACCTCCTTGCCCTTGTCCGCCCCTCTTTGCCCTTGTCCGCCCCTCTTTGCCCTTGTCCGCCCCTCTTTGCCCTTGTCCGCCCCTCTTTGCCCTTGTCCGCCCCTCTTTGCCCTTGTCCGCCCCTCTTTGCCCTTGTCCGCCCCTCTTTGCCCTTGTCCGCCCCTCTTTGCCCTTGTCCGCCCCTCTTTGCCCTTGTCCGCCCCTCTTTGCCCTTGTCCGCCCCTCTTTGCCCTTGTCCGCCCCTCTTTGCCCTTGTCCGCCCCTCTTTGCCCTTGTCCGCCCCTCTTTGCCCTTGTCCGCCCCTCTTTGCCCTTGTCCGCCCCTCTTTGCCCTTGTCCGCCCCTCTTTGCCCTTGTCCGCCCCTCTTTGCACTTGTCCCGTATTCTCCGCACTTGTGCGCCCCTCTTTGCCCTTTTCCGCCCCTCTTTGCCCTTGACTGCCCCTCTTTGCCTTTGGCCGCCCCTCATTACCCTTGTCCCATAATCTCCGCATTTTCTGACCCTCTTTGCCCCTGTCCTGTACTCTCCGCACTTGTCGGCCCCTCTTTCCCCTTGTCCGCGCCTCTTTGCCCTTGTCCGCACCTCTTTGCTCTTGTCCGCCCCTCTTTGCCCTTGTCCCGTATTCTCCGCAATTCTCCAACCCTCTTTGCCCTTCTCCGACCCTCCTTGCACTTGTCCGCCCCTCTTACACTTCTCCGCCCCTCTTTGCCCTTGTCTGATCCTCTTTGCTCTTGTCCTGTATTCTCCTCATTTGTCCGCCCCTCTTTGAACTTGTCCGCACCTTTTTGCCCTTGTCTGCCCCTCTTTGCCATTGTACGCCCCTCTTAGTCCTTGTCCGCCCCTCCTTGCCCTTGTCCTTTATTCTCCGCACTTGTCCGTACACTCTTTGCACTTGTCGGACCCTCGTTGCCCTTGTGCGCCCCTCGTTGCCCTTGTGCGCCCATCTTTGCCCTTGTGCGCCACTCATTGCATTTGTGCACCCCTCTTTGCCCTTGTCCCGCATTCTCCGCACTTGTCCGAGTCTCTTTTGCACTTGTACGCCCGTCTTTGCCCTTGTCCGCCAATCTTTGCCATTGTACGCCCCTCTTTGCTCTTGTCCTACCCTCTTTGCCTTTCTCCGCCAATCTTTGCCCTTGTCCCGTATTCTCCGCAATTCTCCGCCCCTCTTTGCCCTTGTCCGCCCCTCTTTGCCCTTGTCCGCCCCTCTTTGCCCTTGTCCGCCCCTCTTTGCCCTTGTCCGCCCCTCTTTGCCCTTGTCCGCCCCTCTTTGCCCTTGTCCGCCCCTCTTTGCCCTTGTCCGCCCCTCTTTGCCCTTGTCCGCCCCTCTTTGCCCTTGTCCGCCCCTCTTTGCCCTTGTCCGCCCCTCTTTGCCCTTGTCCGCCCCTCTTTGCCCTTGTCCGCCCCTCTTTGCCCTTGTCCGCCCCTCTTTGCCCTTGTCCGCCCCTCTTTGCCCTTGTCCGCCCCTCTTTGCCCTTGTCCGCCCCTCTTTGCCCTTGTCCGCCCCTCTTTGCCCTTGTCCGCCCCTCTTTGCCCTTGTCCGCCCCTCTTTGCCCTTGTCCGCCCCTCTTTGCCCTTGTCCGCCCCTCTTTGCCCTTGTCCGCCCCTCTTTGCCCTTGTCCGCCCCTCTTTGCCCTTGTCCGCCCCTCTTTGCCCTTGTCCGCCCCTCTTTGCCCTTGTCCGCCCCTCTTTGCCCTTGTCCGCCCCTCTTTGCCCTTGTCCGCCCCTCTTTGCCCTTGTCCGCCCCTCTTTGCCCTTGTCCGCCCCTCTTTGCCCTTGTCCGCCCCTCTTTGCCCTTGTCCGCCCCTCTTTGCCCTTGTCCCGTATTCTCCGCACTTGTCCGCCCCTCTTTGCCCTTGTCCGCGCCTCTATTTCCTTTTTCCCGTATTCTCCGCACTTATCTGCCCCTCTTAGCCATTGTCCCCTATTCTCTGCCCTTGTCCGCCCCTCTTTGCCCTTGTCCGCCCCTCTTTGCCCTTGTCCGCCCCTCTTTGCCCTTGTCCGCCCCTCTTTGCCCTTGTCCGCCCCTCTTTGCCCTTGTCCGCCCCTCTTTGCCCTTGTCCGCCCCTCTTTGCCCTTGTCCGCCCCTCTTTGCCCTTGTCCGCCCCTCTTTGCCCTTGTCCGCCCCTCTTTGCCCTTGTCCGGTATTCTCAGCCCTTGTCCGCACCTCTTTGCACTTGTATGACTCTCTTTGCACTTGTCCGCCCCTCTTTGCCCTTGTCCGCCCCTCTTTGCCCTTGTCCGCCCCTCTTTGCCCTTGTCCGCCCCTCTTTGCCCTTGTCCGCCCCTCTTTGCCCTTGTCCGCCCCTCTTTGCCCTTGTCCGCCCCTCTTTGCCCTTGTCCGCCCCTCTTTGCCCTTGTCCGCCCCTCTTTGCCCTTGTCCGCCCCTCTTTGCCCTTGTCCGCCCCTCTTTGCCCTTGTCCGCCCCTCTTTGCCCTTGTCCGCCCCTCTTTGCCCTTGTCCGCCCCTCTTTGCCCTTGTCCGCCCCTCTTTGCCCTTGTCCGCCCCTCTTTGCCCTTGTCCGCCCCTCTTTGCCCTTGTCCGCCCCTCTTTGCCCTTGTCCGCCCCTCTTTGCCCTTGTCCGCCCCTCTTTGCCCTTGTCCGCCCCTCTTTGCCCTTGTCCGCCCCTCTTTGCCCTTGTCCGCCCCTCTTTGCCCTTGTCCGCCCCTCTTTGCCCTTGTCCGCCCCTCTTTGCCCTTGTCCGCCCCTCTTTGCCCTTGTCCGCCCCTCTTTGCCCTTGTCCGCCCCTCTTTGCCCTTGTCCGCCCCTCTTTGCCCTTGTCCCGTATTCTCCTCTCTTGTCCGCCCCTCTTTGCCCTTGTCTGCCCCTCTTTGCCCTTGTCCGCCCCTCTTTTCCCTTGTCCGCCCCTCTTTGCCCTTGTCCCGTATTCCCAGCACTTGTCCGCCCCTCTTTGCAGTTGTCCGCCTCTCCTTGCCCTTGTCCTGTATTCTCAGCACTTGTCCGGCCCTCTTTGCCCTTGTCCGGCCCTCTTTGCCCTTGTCCGGCCCTCTTTGCCCTTGTCCGGCCCTCTTTGCCCTTGTCCGGCCCTCTTTGCCCTTGTCCGGCCCTCTTTGCCCTTGTCCGGCCCTCTTTGCCCTTGTCCGCCCCTCTTTGCCCTTGTCCGCCCCTCTTTGCCCTTGTCCGCCCCTCTTTGCCCTTGTCCGCCCCTCTTTGCCCTTGTCCGCCCCTCTTTGCCCTTGTCCGCCCCTCTTTGCCCTTGTCCCGTATTCTCCTCTCTTGTCCGCCCCTCTTTGCCCTTGTCTGCCCCTCTTTGCCCTTGTCCGCCCCTCTTTTCCCTTGTCCGCCCCTCTTTGCCCTTGTCCCGTATTCCCAGCACTTGTCCGCCCCTCTTTGCAGTTGTCCGCCTCTCCTTGCCCTTGTCCTGTATTCTCAGCACTTGTCCGGCCCTCTTTGCCCTTGTCCGGCCCTCTTTGCCCTTGTCCGGCCCTCTTTGCCCTTGTCCGGCCCTCTTTGCCCTTGTCCGGCCCTCTTTGCCCTTGTCCGGCCCTCTTTGCCCTTGTCCGGCCCTCTTTGCCCTTGTCCGGCCCTCTTTGCCCTTGTCCGGCCCTCTTTGCCCTTGTCCGGCCCTCTTTGCCCTTGTCCGCCCCTCTTTGCACTTGTCCGGCCCTCTTTGCCCTTGTCCGGCCCTCTTTGCCCTTGTCCGGCCCTCTTTGCCCTTGTCCGGCCCTCTTTGCCCTTGTCCGCCCTTCTTTGCCCTTGTCCCGTATTCTCCGCTCTTGTCCGCCACTCTCTGCCCTTCTCCGCCCCTCTCTGCCCTTGTCCGCCCCTCTTTGCCCTTGCCCCGTATTCTCTGCACTTATACGACCCTCTTTACACTTCTCCGCCCCTCTTGGCCCTTGTCCCGTATTCTCAGCCCTTGTCCACCCCTCTTTGCCCTTGTCCACCCCTCTTTGCCCTTGTCCGCCCCTCTTTACCCTTGTCCCGTACTCTCAGCCCTTGTCCGCACCTCTTTGCCCTTGTGTGCCTCTCTTTGCACTTGTCCACCCTTCTTTGCCCTTGTCCGCCCCTCTTTGCCCTTGTCCGCCCCTCTTTGCCCTTGTCCGCCCCTCTTTGCCCTTGTCCGCCCCTCTTTGCCCTTGTCCGCCCCTCTTTGCCCTTGTCCGCCCCTCTTTGCCCTTGTCCGCCCCTCTTTGCCCTTGTCCGCCCCTCTTTGCCCTTGTCCGCCCCTCTTTGCCCTTGTCCGCCCCTCTTTGCCCTTGTCCGCCCCTCTTTGCCCTTGTCCGCCCCTCTTTGCCCTTGTCCGCCCCTCTTTGCCCTTGTCCGCCCCTCTTTGCCCTTGTCCGCCCCTCTTTGCCCTTGTCCGCCCCTCTTTGCCCTTGTCCGCCCCTCTTTGCCCTTGTCCGCCCCTCTTTGCCCTTGTCCGCCCCTCTTTGCCCTTGTCCGCCCCTCTTTGCCCTTGTCCGCCCCTCTTTGCCCTTGTCCGCCCCTCTTTGCCCTTGTCCCGTATTCTCCTCTCTTGTCCGCCACTCTTTGCCCTTGTCCGCCCCTCTTTGCCCTTGTCCGACCCTCTTTGCCCTTGTCCGCCCCTCTTTCCCTTGTCCGCCCCTCTTTGCCCTTGTCCGCCCCTCTTTACCCTTGTCCGCCCCTCTTTGCCCTTGTCCTCCCCTCTTTGCCCTTGTCCTCCCCTCTTTGCCCTTGTCCGCCCCTCTTTGCCCTTGTCCGCCCCTCTTTGCCCTTGTCCGCCCCTCTTTGCCCTTGTCCGCCCCTCTTTGCCCTTGTCCGCCCCTCTTTGCCCTTGTCCGCCCCTCTTTGCCCTTGTCCGCACCTCTTTGCCCTTGTCCGACCCTCTTTGCGCTTGTCCGCCCCTCTTTCCCTTGTCCGCCCCTCTTTGCCCCTGTCCGCCCCTCTTTGCCCCTGTCCGCCCCTCTTTGCCCCTGTCCGCCCCTCTTTGCCCCTGTCCGCCCCTCTTTGCCCCTGTCCGCCCCTCTTTGCCCCTGTCCGCCCCTCTTTGCCCCTGTCCGCCCCTCTTTGCCCTTGTCCGCCCCTCTTTGCCCTTGTCCGCCCCTCTTTGCCCTTGTCCGCCCCTCTTTGCCCTTGTCCGCCCCTCTTTGCCCTTGTCCGCCCCTCTTTGCCCTTGTCCGCCCCTCTTTGCCCTTGTCCGCCCCTCTTTGCCCTTGTCCGCCCCTCTTTGCCCTTGTCCGCCCCTCTTTGCCCTTGTCCGCCCCTCTTTGCCCTTGTCCGCCCCTCTTTGCCCTTGTCCGCCCCTCTTTGCCCTTGTCCGCCCCTCTTTGCCCTTGTCCGCCCCTCTTTGCCCTTGTCCGCCCCTCTTTGCCCTTGTCCGCCCCTCTTTGCCCTTGTCCGCCCCTCTTTGCCCTTGTCCGCCCCTCTTTGCCCTTGTCCGCCCCTCTTTGCCCTTGTCCGCCCCTCTTTGCCCTTGTCCGCCCCTCTTTGCCCTTGTCCGCCCCTCTTTGCCCTTGTCCGCCCCTCTTTGCCCTTGTCCGCCCCTCTTTGCCCTTGTCCGCCCCTCTTTGCCCTTGTCCGCCCCTCTTTGCCCTTGTCCGCCCCTCTTTGCCCTTGTTCCGTATTCTCAGCACTTGTCCGCCCCTCTTTGCCCTTGTCCGCCCCTCTTTGCCCTTGTCCGCCCCTCTTTGCCCTTGTCCGCCCCTCTTTGCCCTTGTCCGCCCCTCTTTGCCCTTGTCCGCCCCTCTTTGCCCTTGTCCGCCCCTCTTTGCCCTTGTCCGCCCCTCTTTGCCCTTGTCCGCCCCTCTTTGCCCTTGTCCGCCCCTCTTTGCCCTTGTCCCGTATTCTCTGCACTTATCCGCCCCTCTTTGCCCTTGTCCGCCCCTCTTTGCCCTTGTCCGCCCCTCTTTGCCCTTGTCCGCCCCTCTTTGCCCTTGTCCGCCCCTCTTTGCCCTTGTCCGCCCCTCTTTGCCCTTGTCCGCCCCTCTTTGCCCTTGTCCGCCCCTCTTTGCCCTTGTCCGCCCCTCTTTGCCCTTGTCCGCCCCTCTTTGCCCTTGTCCCGTATTCTCCACTCTTGTCCGCCCCTCTTTGCCCTTGTCCGCCCCTCTTTGCCCTTGTCCGCCCCTCTTTGCCCTTGTCCGCCCCTCTTTGCCCTTGTCCGCCCCTCTTTGCCCTTGTCCGCCCCTCTTTGCCCTTGTCCGCCCCTCTTTGCCCTTGTCCGCCCCTCTTTGCCCTTGTCCGCCCCTCTTTGCCCTTGTCCGCCCCTCTTTGCCCTTGTCCGCCCCTCTTTGCCCTTGTCCGCCCCTCTTTGCCCTTGTCCGCCCCTCTTTGCCCTTGTCCGCCCCTCTTTGCCCTTGTCCGCCCCTCTTTGCCCTTGTCCGCCCCTCTTTGCCCTTGTCCGCCCCTCTTTGCCCTTGTCCGCCCCTCTTTGCCCTTGTCCGCCCCTCTTTGCCCTTGTCCGCCCCTCTTTGCCCTTGTCCGCCCCTCTTTGCCCTTGTCCGCCCCTCTTTGCCCTTGTCCCGTATTCCCAGCACTTGTCCGCCCCTCTTTGCCTTGTCCGCCCCTCTTTGCCCTTGTCCCTTATTCTCAGCACTTGTCCGCCCCTCTTTGCCCTTGTCCGCCCCTCTTTGCCCTTGTCCGCCCCTCTTTGCCCTTGCCTGCCCCTCTTTGCCCTTGCCCGCCCCTCTTTGCCCTTGCCCGCCCCTCTTTGCCCTTGCCCGCCCCTCTTTGCCCTTGCCCGCCCCTCTTTGCCCTTGCCCGCCCCTCTTTGCCCTTGCCCGCCCCTCTTTGCCCTTGCCCGCCCCTCTTTGCCCTTGCCCGCCCCTCTTTGCCCTTGCCCGCCCCTCTTTGCCCTTGCCCGCCCCTCTTTGCCCTTGCCCGCCCCTCTTTGCCCTTGCCCGCCCCTCTTTGCCCTTGCCCGCCCCTCTTTGCCCTTGCCCGCCCCTCTTTGCCCTTGCCCGCCCCTCTTTGCCCTTGCCCGCCCCTCTTTGCCCTTGCCCGCCCCTCTTTGCCCTTGCCCGCCCCTCTTTGCCCTTGTCCGCCCCTCTTTGCCCTTGTCCCGTATTCTCAGCACTTGTCCGCCCCTCTTTGCCCTTGTCCGCCCCTCTTTGCCCTTGTCCGCCCCTCTTTGCCCTTGTCCGCCCCTCTTTGCCCTTGTCCGCCCCTCTTTGCCCTTGTCCGCCCCTCTTTGCCCTTGTCCGCCCCTCTTTGCCCTTGTCCGCCCCTCTTTGCCCTTGTCCGCCCCTCTTTGCCCTTGTCCGCCCCTCTTTGCCCTTGTCCGCCCCTCTTTGCCCTTGTCCGCCCCTCTTTGCCCTTGTCCGCCCCTCTTTGCCCTTGTCCGCCCCTCTTTGCCCTTGTCCGCCCCTCTTTGCCCTTGTCCGCCCCTCTTTGCCCTTGTCCGCCCCTCTTTGCCCTTGTCCGCCCCTCTTTGCCCTTGTCCGCCCCTCTTTGCCCTTGTCCGCCCCTCTTTGCCCTTGTCCGCCCCTCTTTGCCCTTGTCCGCCCCTCTTTGCCCTTGTCCGCCCCTCTTTGCCCTTGTCCCGTATTCTCTGCCCTTGTCCCGTATTCTCTGCCCTTGTCCGCCCCTCTCTGCCCTTGTCCGCCCCTCTCTGCCCTTGTCCGCCCCTCTCTGCCCTTGTCCGCCCCTCTCTGCCCTTGTCCGCCCCTCTTTGCCCTTGTTCCGTATTCTCAGCACTTGTCCGCCCCTCTTTGCCCTTGTTCCGTATTCTCAGCACTTGTCCGCCCCTCTTTGCCCTTGTCCGCCCCTCTTTGCCCTTGTCCGCCCTCTTTGGCCTTGTCCGCCCTTCTTTGCCCTTGTCCGCAACCCTTTGCCCTTGTCCGCACCTCTTTGGCCTTGTCCGCCCCTCTTTGCCCTTGTCCGGCCTCTTTGCCCTTGTCCGCAACCCTTTGCCCTTTTCTGCCCCTCTTTGCCCTTGTCCGCCCCTCTTTGCCCTTGTCCCGTATTCTCTGCACTTATCTTCCCGTCTTTGCCCTTGTCCGCCCCTCTTGGCCCTTGTCCCGTATTCTCAGCACTTGTCCTCCACTCTTAGCCCTTGTCCACACCTCTTTTCCCTTGTCCGCCCCTCTTTGCCCTTGTCCCGTATTGTCAGCACTAGTCCGCCCCTCTTTGCCCTTGTCCGCCCCTCTTTGCCCTTGTCCGCCCCTCTTTGCCCTTGTCCGCCCCTCTTTGCCCTTGTCCGCCCCTCTTTGCCCTTGTCCGCCCCTCTTTGCCCTTGTCCGCCCCTCTTTGCCCTTGTCCGCCCCTCTTTGCCCTTGTCCGCCCCTCTTTGCCCTTGTCCGCCCCTCTTTGCCCTTGTCCGCCCCTCTTTGCCCTTGTCCGCCCCTCTTTGCCCTTGTCCGCCCCTCTTTGCCCTTGTCCGCCCCTCTTTGCCCTTGTCCGCCCCTCTTTGCCCTTGTCCGCCCCTCTTTGCCCTTGTCCGCCCCTCTTTGCCCTTGTCCGCCCCTCTTTGCCCTTGTCCGCCCCTCTTTGCCCTTGTCCGCCCCTCTTTGCCCTTGTCCGACAATCTTTGCCCTTGTCCGACAATCTTTGCCCTTGTCCGACAATCTTTGCCCTTGTCCGACAATCTTTGCCCTTGTCCGCCCCTCTTGGCACTTTTCCGCCCCTCTTTCCCCTTATCCCATATTCTCCGCACTATTCTGCCCCGCTTTGTACTTGTCCACCCCTCTTTGCCCTTGTCCGCCCCTCATTGCACTTTTCCGCCCCTCTTTCCCCTTATCCCATATTCTCCGCACTATTCTGCCCCGCTTTGTACTTGTCCACCCCTCTTTGCCCTTGTCCGCCCCTCGTTGCCCTTGTCGGCCCCTCGTTGCCCTTGTCCCGTATTCTCCGCCCTTGTCTGCCCCTCTTTCCCCTTGTCTGCCTCTCTTTGCACTTGTGCGCCCTTCTTTGTCCTTGTCCCGTATACTTCGCACTTGTCCGCCCCTTTTAGCGCTTGACTGCCCCTCTTTGCCCTTGTCCGCCCCTCCTTGCCCTTGTCCTCCTCTGTTTGCCCTTGTACCGTATTCTCCGCCCTTGTCCGCCCCTCTTTGCCCTTGTCCGCCCCTCTTTGCCCTTGTCCGCCCCTCTTTGCCCTTGTCCGCCCCTCTTTGCCCTTGTCCGCCCCTCTTTGCCCTTGTCCGCCCCTCTTTGCCCTTGTCCGCCCCTCTTTGCCCTTGTCCGCCCCTCTTTGCCCTTGTCCGCCCCTCTTTGCCCTTGTCCGCCCCTCTTTGCCCTTGTCCGCCCCTCTTTGCCCTTGTCCGCCCCTCTTTGCCCTTGTCCGCCCCTCTTTGCCCTTGTCCGCCCCTCTTTGCCCTTGTCCCGTATTCTCCGCTTTTGTCCATCCCTCTTTGCACTTGTCCGCCCCTCTTTGCCCTTGTCCCGTATTCTCCGCACTTGTCCGCCCCTCTTTGCCCTTGTCCGCCCCTCTTTGCCCTTGTCCCGTATTCTCTGCAATTGTCCACCCCTCTTTTCCCTTTTCCGACCCATTTGCCTTTGTCCGCCCCTCTTTGCGCTTTTCCACCAATCTTTCCCCTTGTCCCCTATTCTCTGCAAAGTCCACACTTCTTTGCCCTTGTCCGCCCCTCTTTGCCCTTGTCCCATATTCTCCGCACTTGTCCGAACCTCTTTGCCCTTATCCGCGCCTCCTGGACCTTGTCTGCCTGTCTTTGCCCTTGTCCGCCCCTCCTTGCCCTTGTCCGCCCCTCTTTGCCCTTGTCCGCCCCTTTATGCCCTTGTCTGCCCCTCTTTACCCTTGTCCCTTATTCTGCGAAGTTGTCCGCCCATCTTTGCCCTTGTCCGCCCCTCTTTGCCCTTGTCCGCCCCTGTTTGCCCTTGTCCCGTATTCTCCGCACTTGTCCGCCTTTCTTTGCCCTTGTCTGTCCCTCTTTGCCCTTGTCCGCCCCTCTTTGCCCTTGTCCGCCCCTCTTTGCCCTTGTCCGCCCCTCTTTGCCCTTGTCCGCCCCTCTTTGCCCTTGTCCGCCCCTCTTTGCCCTTGTCCGCCCCTCTTTGCCCTTGTCCGCCCCTCTTTGCCCTTGTCCGCCCCTCTTTGCCCTTGTCCGCCCCTCTTTGCCCTTGTCCGCCCCTCTTTGCCCTTGTCCGCCCCTCTTTGCCCTTGTCCGCCCCTCTTTGCCCTTGTCCGTCCCTCTTTGTCCTTGTCCGCCCCTCTTTGCCCTTGTCCCCCCCTCTTTGCCCTTGTCCCGTATTCCCAGCACTTGTCCGCCCCTCTTTGCCCTTGTCCGCCCCTCTTTGCCCTTGTCCCTTATTCTCAGCACTTGTCCGCCCCTCTTTGCCCTTGTCCGCCCCTCTTTGCCCTTGTCCCTTATTCTCAGCACTTGTCCGCCCCTCTTTGCCCTTGTCCGCCCCTCTTTGCCCTTGTCCGCCCCTCTTTGCCCTTGTCCGCCCCTCTTTGCCCTTGTCCGCCCCTCTTTGCCCTTGTCCGCCCCTCTTTGCCCTTGTCCGCCCCTCTTTGCCCTTGTCCGCCCCTCTTTGCCCTTGTCCGCCCCTCTTTGCCCTTGTCCGCCCCTCTTTGCCCTTGTCCGCCCCTCTTTGCCCTTGTCCGCCCCTCTTTGCCCTTGTCCGCCCCTCTTTGCCCTTGTCCGCCCCTCTTTGCCCTTGTCCGCCCCTCTTTGCCCTTGTCCGCCCCTCTTTGCCCTTGTCCGCCCCTCTTTGCCCTTGTCCGCCCCTCTTTGCCCTTGTCCGCCCCTCTTAGCCCTTGTCCCGTATTCTCTGCCCTTGTCCGCCCCTCTCTGCCCTTGTCCGCCCCTCTCTGCCCTTGTCCGCCCCTCTCTGCCCTTGTCCGCCCCTCTCTGCCCTTGTCCGCCCCTCTCTGCCCTTGTCCGCCCCTCTCTGCCCTTGTCCGCCCCTCTCTGCCCTTGTCCGCCCCTCTCTGCCCTTGTCCGCCCCTCTCTGCCCTTGTCCGCCCCTCTCTGCCCTTGTCCGCCCCTCTCTGCCCTTGTCCGCCCCTCTCTGCCCTTGTCCGCCCCTCTTTGCCCTTCTCCGCCCCTCTTTGCCCTTGTCCCGTATTCTCTGCACTTATCCGACCCTCTTTACACTTCTCCGCCCCTCTTGGCCCTTGTCCCGTATTCTCAGCCCTTGTCCGCCCCTCTTTGCCCTTGTCCGCCCCCCTTTGCCCTTGTCCCGTATTCTCAGCCCTTGTCCGCCCCTCTTTGCACTTTTCCACACCTCTTTGCCCTTGTCTGCCTCTCTTTGCACTTGTCCACCCTTCTTTGCCCTTGTCCGCCCCTCTTGGAGGTTGTCCGCCCCTCTTTGCCCTTGTCCGCCCCTCTTTGCCCTTGTCCGCCCCTCTTTGCCCTTGTCCGCCCCTCTTTGCCCTTGTCCGCCCCTCTTTGCCCATGTCCGCCCCTCTTTGCACTTGTCCGCCCCTCTTTTCCCTTGTCCCGTATTCTCCTCTCTAGTCCGCCCCTCTTTGTCCTTGTCCGCCCCTCTTTGCCCTTGTCCGACCCTCTTTGCACTTGTCCGCCCCTCTTTGCCCTTGGCCCTTATTCCCAGCACTTCTCCGCCCCTCTTTGCACTTGTACGCCCCTCTTTGCCCTTGTCCTGTATTCTCAGCACTTGTCCGCCCCTCTTTGCCCTTGTCCGCCCCTCTTTGCCCTTGTCCCGTAATCTCAGCACTTGTCCGCCCCTCTTTGCCCTTGTCCGCAACCCTTTGCCCTTGTCCGCAACCCTTTGCCCTTGTCCGCCCCTCTTTGCCCTTGTCCGCCCCTCTTTGCCCTTGTCCGCCCCTCTTTGCCCTTGTCCGCCCCTCTTTGCCCTTGTCCGCCCCTCTTTGCCCTTGTCCGCCCCTCTTTGCCCTTGTCCGCCCCTCTTTGCCCTTGTCCGCCCCTCTTTGCCCTTGTCCGCAACCCTTTGCCCTTGTCCGCACCTCTTTGGCCTTGTCTGCCCCTCTTTGCCCTTGTCCGGCCTCTTTGCCCTTGTCCGCAACCCTTTGCCCTTTTCTGCCCCTCTTTGCCCTTGTCCGCCCCT
Organism: Phaenicophaeus curvirostris; assembly: GCF_032191515.1. Classification (NCBI taxonomy): domain Eukaryota; kingdom Metazoa; phylum Chordata; class Aves; order Cuculiformes; family Cuculidae; genus Phaenicophaeus; species Phaenicophaeus curvirostris. Next base: position 33,730 of record NW_027207029.1, on the reverse strand, counting down.
CTTTGCCCTTGTCCCGTATTCTCTGCACTTATCTTCCCGTCTTTGCCCTTGTCCGCCCCTCTTGGCCCTTGTCCCGTATTCTCAGCACTTGTCCTCCACTCTTAGCCCTTGTCCACACCTCTTTTCCCTTGTCCGCCCCTCTTTGCCCTTGTCCCGTATTGTCAGCACTAGTCCGCCCCTCTTTGCCCTTGTCCGCCCCTCTTTGCCCTTGTCCGCCCCTCTTTGCCCTTGTCCGCCCCTCTTTGCCCTTGTCCGCCCCTCTTTGCCCTTGTCCGCCCCTCTTTGCCCTTGTCCGCCCCTCTTTGCCCTTGTCCGCCCCTCTTTGCCCTTGTCCGCCCCTCTTTGCCCTTGTCCGCCCCTCTTTGCCCTTGTCCGCCCCTCTTTGCCCTTGTCCGCCCCTCTTTGCCCTTGTCCGCCCCTCTTTGCCCTTGTCCGCCCCTCTTTGCCCTTGTCCGCCCCTCTTTGCCCTTGTCCGCCCCTCTTTGCCCTTGTCCGCCCCTCTTTGCCCTTGTCCGCCCCTCTTTGCCCTTGTCCGCCCCTCTTGGCACTTTTCCGCCCCTCTTTCCCCTTATCCCATATTCTCCGCACTATTCTGCCCCGCTTTGTACTTGTCCACCCCTCTTTGCCCTTGTCCGCCCCTCTTTGCACTTTTCCGCCCCTCTTTCCCCTTATCCCTTATTCTCTGCACTATTCTGCCCCGCTTTGCCCTTGTCCACCCCTCGTTGCCCTTGTCGGCCCCTCGTTGCCCTTGTCCCGTATTCTCCGCCCTTGTCTGCCCCTCTTTCCCCTTGTCTGCCTCTCTTTGCACTTGTGCGCCCTTCTTTGTCCTTGTCCCGTATACTTCGCACTTGTCCGCCCCTTTTAGCGCTTGACTGCCCCTCTTTGCCGTTGTCCCTTACTCTCCGCTCTTGTCCGCCTCTCTTTTCCCTTGTCAGACCCTCTTTGCTCTTGTCCGCCCCTGTTTGCCCTTGTCCGCCCCCTTTGCACTTTTCCGTCCCTCTTTCCCCTTGTTCCATATTCTCCAGCATTCTCTGCCCCTCTTTGTCTTTGTCCGCCCCTCTTTGCCCTTGTCTGCCCCTCTTTGCCATTGTCCCTTACTCTCCGCTCTTGTCCGCCTCTCTTTTCCCTTGTCAGTCCCTCTTTGCTCTTGTCCGCCCCTGTTTGCCCTTGTCCGCCCCTCTTTGCACTTGTCAATTATTATCCGCACTTCTCCGCCCCTCTTTGCCCTTGTCGGCCCCTCTTTGCCCTTGTCCGCGCCTCTTTGCCCTTATCGGCCCCTCTTTGCTCTTGTCCGACCCTCCTTGCCCTTGTCCCGTATTCTCCGCACTTGTCCGCCCCTTTTAGCGCTTGTCTGCCCCTCTTTGCCCTTGTCCGCCCCTCCTTGCCCTTGTCCGCCTCTGTTTGCCCTTGTCCCGTATTCTCCGCCCTTGTCCGCCCCTCTTTGCCCTTGTCCGCCCCTCTTTGCCCTTGTCCGCCCCTCTTTGTCCTTGTCCGCCCCTCTTTGCCCTTGTCCGCCCCTCTTTGCCCTTGTCCGCCCCTCTTTGCCCTTGTCCGCCCCTCTTTGCCCTTGTCCGCCCCTCTTTGCCCTTGTCCGCCCCTCTTTGCCCTTGTCCGCCCCTCTTTGCCCTTGTCCGCCCCTCTTTGCCCTTGTCCGCCCCTCTTTGCCCTTGTCCGCCCCTCTTTGCCCTTGTCTGCCCCTCTTTGCCATTGTCCCGTATTCTCCGCTTTTGTCCATCCCTCTTTGCACTTGTCCGCCCCTCTTTGCCCTTGTCCCGTATTCTCCGCACTTGTCCGCCCCTCTTTGCCCTTGTCCGCCCCTCTTTGCCCTTGTCCGCCCCTCTTTGCCCTTGTCCGCCCCTCTTTGCCCTTGTCCGCCCCTCTTTGCCCTTGTCCGCCCCTCTTTGCCCTTGTCCGCCCCTCTTTGCCCTTGTCCGCCCCTCTTTGCCCTTGTCCGCCCCTCTTTGCCCTTGTCCGCCCCTCTTTGCCCTTGTCCGCCCCTCTTTGCCCTTGTCCGCCCCTCTTTGCCCTTGTCCGCCCCTCTTTGCCCTTGTCCGCCCCTCTTTGCCCTTGTCCGCCCCTCTTTGCCCTTGTCCGCCCCTCCTTAGCCTTGTCCGGTCCTCTTTGCATTTGTCCACAATTCCTTGCCCTTGTCCGCCCCTCTTTGCCGTTGTCCGCCCCTCTTTGCCGTTGTCCGCCCCTCTTTGCCCTTGTCCGCCCCATTTGCCCTTGTCACGTATTCTCCGCACTTGTCCGCCCCTCTTTGCCCCTATCCGCCCCTCTTTGGCCTTATCTGCCCCTCTTTCCCTTGTCCACACCATCTTTGTCCTTGTCCCGTATTCTCCGCACTTGTCAGCCCCTCTTTGAAATTTTCAGCCCCTCTTTGCACTTGTCCGCCCCTCTTTGCACTTCTCCGCCCCTCTTTGCCCTTGTCCCTTATTCTCCGCCCTTGTCCACCCCTCTTTGCCCTTGTCCAACGCTCTTTGCCATTCTACGCCCCTCCATGCACTTGTCCGCTCCTCTTTGCCCTTGTCCCTTATTCTCCGCACTTGTCCGCCCCTCTTTGCCCTTGTCCACCCTTCTATGCCATGGTCCGACCCTCTTTTACCTTGTCCGCTCGTCTTTGCCCTTGTCCCATATTCTCTGCACTTCTCCGCCCCTCTTTGCCCTTCTCCGCCCCTCTTTGCCCTTCTCCGCCCCTCTTTGCCCTTCTCCGCCCCTCTTTGCCCTTCTCCGCCCCTCTTTGCCCTTCTCCGCCCCTCTTTGCCCTTCTCCGCCCCTCTTTGCCCTTCTCCGCCCCTCTTTGCCCTTCTCCGCCCCTCTTTGCCCTTCTCCGCCCCTCTTTGCCCTTGTCCCGTATTGTCAGCACTAGTGCGCCCCTCTTTGCCCTTGTCCTCACCTCTTTGCCCTTGTCCGGCCTCTTTGCCCTTGTCCGCCCCTCTTTGCCCTTGTCCGCCCCTCTTTGCCCTTGTCCGCCCCTCTTTGCCCTTGTCCGCCCCTCTTTGCCCTTGTCCGCCCCTCTTTGCCCTTGTCCCGTATTCTCCGCTCTTGTCCGCACCTCTTTGGCCTTGTCCGCCCCTCTTTGCCCTTGTCCGGCCTCTTTGCCCTTGTCCGCAACCCTTTGCCCTTGTCCGCCCCTCTTTGCCCTTGTCCGCTCCTCTTTGCCCTTGTCCCGTATTCTCTGCACTTATCCTCCCCTCTTTGCCCTTGTCCGACCCTCTTTGCCCTTGTCCGCACCTCTTTGCCCTTTTCTGCCACTCTTTGTCCTTGTCGGCCCTTCTTTACCCTTGTCTGCCCCTCTTTGATCTTGTCTGCCCCTCTTTGATCTTGTCCTCCCCTCTTTACACTTCTCCGCCCCTCTTTACACTTCTCCGCCCCTCTTTACATTTGTCCGTCCCTCTTTGCCCTTGTCCCGTATTCTCAGAACTTGTCCGCCCCTCTTTGCCCTGGTCCGCCCCTCTTTGCCCTGGTCCGCCCCTCTTTGCCCTGGTCCGCCCCTCTTTGCCCTGGTCCGCCCCTCTTTGCTCTGGTCCGCCCCTCTTTGCTCTGGTCCGCCCCTCTTTGCTCTGGTCCGCCCCTCTTTGCTCTGGTCCGCCCCTCTTTGCCCTGGTCCGCCCCTCTTTGCCCTGGTCCGCCCCTCTTTGCCCTTGTCCGCCCCTCTTTGCCCTTGTCCGCCCCTCTTTGCCCTTGTCCGCCCCTCTTTGCCCTTGTCCGCCCCTCTTTGCCCTTGTCCGCCCCTCTTTGCCCTTGTCCGCACCTCTTTGCCCTTTTCTGCCACTCTTTGTCCTTGTCGGCCCTTCTTTACCCTTGTCTGCCCCTCTTTGATCTTGTCTGCCCCTCTTTGATCTTGTCCTCCCCTCTTTGCCCTTTTCTGCCCCTCTTTACACTTCTCCGCCCCTCTTTACATTTGTCCGTCCCTCTTTGCCCTTGTCCCGTATTCTCAGAACTTGTCCGCCTTCTTTGCCCTGGTCCGCCCCTCTTTGCCCTGGTCCGCCCCTCTTTGCTCTGGTCCGCCCCTCTTTGCTCTGGTCCGCCCCTCTTTGCTCTGGTCCGCCCCTCTTTGCTCTGGTCCGCCCCTCTTTGCCCTGGTCCGCCCCTCTTTGCCCTTGTCCGCCCCTCTTTGCCCTTGTCCGCCCCTCTTTGCCCTTGTCCGCCCCTCTTTGCCCTTGTCCGCCCCTCTTTGCCCTTGTCCGCCCCTCTTTGCCCTTGTCCGCCCCTCTTTGCCCTTGTCCGCCCCTCTTTGCCCTTGTCTGCACGTCTTTTATCTTGTCCGCCCCTCTTTGCCCTTGTCCCGTAATCTCAGCACTTGTCCGGCCCTCTTTGCCCTTTACCGCACCTCTTTGCCCTTGTCCGCCCCTCTTTGCCCTTGTCCGCCCCTCTTTGCCCTTGTCCGCCCCTCTTTGCCCTTGTCCGCCCCTCTTTGCCCTTGTCCGCCCCTCTTTGCCCTTGTCCGCCCCTCTTTGCCCTTGTCCCGTATTCTCAGCACTTGTCCGCCCCTCTTTGCCCTTGTCCGCCCCTCTTTGCCCTTGTCCGCCCCTCTTTGCCCTTGTCCGCCCCTCTTTGCCCTTGTCCGCCCCTCTTTGCCCTTGTCCGCCCCTCTTTGCCCTTGTCCGCCCCTCTTTGCCCTTGTCCGCCCCTCTTTGCCCTTGTCCGCCCCTCTTTGCCCTTGTCCGCCCCTCTTTGCCCTTGTCCGCCCCTCTTTGCCCTTGTCCGCCCCTCTTTGCCCTTGTCCGCCCCTCTTTGCCCTTGTCCGCCCCTCTTTGCCCTTGTCCGCCCCTCTTTGCCCTTGTCCGCCCCTCTTTGCCCTTGTCCGCCCCTCTTTGCCCTTGTCCGCCCCTCTTTGCCCTTGTCCGCCCCTCTTTGCCCTTGTCCGCCCCTCTTTGCCCTTGTCCGCCCCTCTTTGCCCTTGTCCGCCCCTCTTTGCCCTTGTCCGCCCCTCTTTGCCCTTGTCCGCCCCTCTTTGCCCTTGTCCGCCCCTCTTTGCCCTTGTCCGCCCCTCTTTGCCCTTGTCCGCCCCTCTTTGCCCTTGTCCGCCCCTCTTTGCCCTTGTCCGCCCCTCTTTGCCCTTGTCCGCCCCTCTTTGCCCTTGTCCGCCCCTCTTTGCCCTTGTCCGCCCCTCTTTGCCCTTGTCCGCCCCTCTTTGCCCTTGTCCGCCCCTCTTTGCCCTTGTCCGCCCCTCTTTGCCCTTGTCCGCCCCTCTTTGCCCTTGTCCCGTATTCTCCGCTCTTGTCAGCCCCTCTTTGCCCTTGTCCCGTATTCTCTGCACTTATCTTCCCGTCTTTGCCCTTGTCCGCCCCTCTTGGCCCTTGTCCTGTATTGTCAGCACTAGTCCGCCCCTCTTTGCCCTTGTCCTCACGTCTTTGCCCTTGTCCGCCCCTCTTTGCCCTTGTCCGCCCCTCTTTGCCCTTGTCCGCCCCTCTTTGCCCTTGTCCGCCCCTCTTTGCCCTTGTCCGCCCCTCTTTGCCCTTGTCCGCCCCTCTTTGCCCTTGTCCGCCCCACTTTGCCCTTGTCCGCCCCACTTTGCCCTTGTCCGCCCCTCTTTGCCCTTGTCCCGTATTCTCAGAACTTGTCCGCCTTCTTTGCCCTGCTCCGCCCCTCTTTGCCCTGGTCCGCCCCTCTTTGCTCTGGTCCGCCCCTCTTTGCCCTGGTCCGCCCCTCTTTGCCCTGGTCCGCCCCTCTTTGCCCTTGTCCGCCCCTCTTTGCCCTTGTCCGCCCCTCTTTGCCCTTTTCCGCCCCTCTTTGCCCTGTCCGCCCGTCTTTGCCCTTGTCTGCCCGTCTTTTATCTTGTCCGCCCCTCTTTGCCCTTGTCCCGTAATCTCAGCACTTGTCCGCCCCTCTTTGCCCTTTACCGCCCCTCTTTGCCCTTTTCCGCCCCTCTTTGCCCTTGTCCGCCCCTCTTTGCCCTTGTCCGCCCCTCTTTGCCCTTGTCCGCCCCTCTTTGCCCTTGTCCCTTATTCTCTGCAGTTGTCCGCCCCTCTTTGCCCTTGTGCCGTATTCTCCGCACTTGTCCACCCATCTTTGAGCTTGTCCTGTATTCTCTGCACTTGTCCGCCCTTCTTTGCCCTTCTCCCTTATTCTCCGCACTTGTCAGACCCTATTTGCCCTTGTCCCGTATTCTCCGCAATTGTCCGCAACTCTTTTCCCTTGTCCGCCCATTTGCCCTTTTCCGCACCTCTTTGCACTTTTGCACCGCTCTTTGCCCTTGTCCGCCCCTCTTTGAACTTGTCAGCCCTTCTTTGCCCTTGTCCTGTATTCTCCGCACTTGTCAGCCCCTCTTTGCCCTTGTCCCGTATTCTCTGCACTTGTCCGCCACTCTTTGACCTGTCCGGCCCTCTTGGCCCTTGTCCGCCCCTCTTTACCCTTGTCCGCCACTCTTTGCCCTTGTCCCGTATTCTCTGCATTCGTACACCCCTCTTGGCCCTTGTCCCGTATTCTCCACACTTGTCCGCCCCTCTTTGCACTTGTCACGTATTCTCCACCCTTTTCCGCCCCTCTTTGCCCTTATCCTGTATTCTCTGCACTTGTCCGCTCCTCTTTGCTCTTGTCCGCTCCTCTTTGCTCTTGTCCGCCCCTCTTTGCCCTTGTCTGCCACTCTTTGCCCTTGTCCCGTATTCTCTCCACTTGTCCGCCCCTCTTTCCACTTGTCCCCTATTCTCCACACTTGTCTGAGCCTCTTTGCACTTGTCCCGTATTCTCCGCACTTGTCCGCCCATCTTTGAGCTTGTCCCGTATTCTCTGCACTTGTCCGCCCCTCTTTGCCCTTCTCCCTTATTCTCCGCACTTGTCAGACCCTCTTTACCCTTGTCCCGTATTCTCCGCATTTGTCCGCAACTCTTTTCCCTTGTCCGCCCCTGTTTGCCCTTTTCCGCCCCTCTTTGCCCTTGTCCGCCCCTCTTTGCCCTTGTCCGCCCCTCTTTGCATTTGTCCGCACCTCTTTGCCCTTGTCTGCCCCTCTTTGCCCTTGTCTGCCCCTCTTTGCCCTTGTCTGCCCCTCTTTGCCCTTGTCCGCCCCTCTTTGCCCTTGTCCGCCCCTCTTTGCCCTTGTCCTGTATTCTCCGCACTTGTCAGCCCCTCTTTGCCCTTGTCCCGTATTCTCTGCCCTTGTCCGCCCCTCTTTGCCCTTGTCCGCCCCTCTTTGCCCTTGTCCGCCCCTCTTTGCCCTTGTCCGCCCCTCTTTGCCCTTGTCCGCCCCTCTTTGCCCTTGTCCGCCCCTCTTTGCCCTTGTCCGCCCCTCTTTGCCCTTGTCCGCCCCTCTTTGCCCTTGTCCGCCCCTCTTGGCCCTTGTCCGCCCCTCTTGGCCCTTGTCCGCCCCTCTTGGCCCTTGTCCGCCCCTCTTGGCCCTTGTCCGCCACTCTTTGCCCTTGTCCCGTATTCTCTACATTCGTCCGCCCCTCTTTGCCCTTGTCCCGTATTCTCCACACTTGTCCGCCCCTCTTTGCACTTGTCTCGTATTCTCCGCCCTTGTCCGCCCCTCTTTGCCATTGTCCCATATTCTCTGCTCTTGTCCGCCCCTCTTTGCCCTTATCCTGCATTCTCTCCCCTTGTCCGCCCCTCTTTGCACTTGTCCCGTATTCTCCACACTTCTCCGAGCCTCTTTGCACTTGTCCCGTATTCTCTGCACTTGTCCGCCCCTTTTTGCTCTTTTCCGCCCCTCTTTGCCTTTGTTCCTCCCCTCTTTGCGCTTGTCCGCCCCTCTTGGACCTTGTCCGCCCCTCTTGGCCATTGTCCTCCTCTCTTGCGTCTTGTCCTGTATTCTCAGCACTTGTGCGCCCCTCTTTGCCCTTTTCCCGTATTCTCCGCACTTGTCCGACCCTCTTTGCACTTGTCCTGTACTCTCCGCACTTGTCCGCACCTCTTTGCCCTTGTCCCGTATTCTCTGCTCTTGTCGGTCCCTCTTCGCCCTTGTCCCGTATTCTCCACACTTCTCCGCCCCTCTTTGTCCTTGTCCCATATTCTCCGCACTTCTCCAAACCTCTTTGCCCTTGTCCGCCCCTTTTTGCCCTTGTCTTGTATTCTCCGCTCTTGTCCACCCGTCTTTGCACTTGTCCGCCCGTCTTTGTCGTTCTCCGACCCTCTTTGCCTGTGTCCCGTTTTCTCCGCACTTGTCCCCAACTCTTTGCACTTCTCCGCCCGTCTTTGCCCTTGTCCCGTATTCTCCGCACTTTCCCGCCCCTGTTTGCCCTTGTCCGCCCCTCTTTACCATTGTCCATCCCTCTTTGCCCTTGTCCGTCCTCTTTGCCTGTGTCCCATATTCTCCGCACTTGCCCGCCCCTCTTTACACTTGCCCGCCCCTCTTTACACTTGCCCGCCCCTCTTTACACTTGCCCGCACCTCTTTGCCCTTGCCCGTCCCTCTTTGCCCTTGCCCACCCTTCTTTTCACTTGTCCGAACGTCTTTGCCCTTTTCCGCCCGTCTTTGCCCTTGTCAGCCTCTCTTTGCCCTTGTCCTACCCTCTTTACTCTTGTCCGCCCCTCTTACCCCTTTTCCGCCTCTTTTTAAACTTGTCCACCCCTCTTTTCACTTGTCCCATATTCTGCGCGCTTGTTTGCCTGTATTTGCCCTTGTAAGCCCCTCTTTGCCATTGTCCGCCCCTCTTTGCCCTTGTCCGACCATTTTGTCCTTGTCCGCCCCTCATTGCACTTGTCCCGTATTCTCCGGCCTTGTCCTCCTGTCTTTGCCCTTGTCCAACCCTCTTTGCCCTTGTCCGCCCCTCTTTGCCCTTGTCCGCCCCTCTTTGCCCTTGTCCGCCCCTCTTTGCCCTTGTCCGCCCCTCTTTGCCCTTGTCCGCCCCTCTTTGCCCTTGTCCGCCCCTCTTTGCCCTTGTCCGCCCCTCTTTGCCCTTGTCCGCCCCTCTTTGCCCTTTTCCGCCACTCTTTTCCCCTTCCGCCCCTATCTGCCCTTGTCCGCCCCTCTTTGCCTGTGTCTCATTTTCTCCGCACTTGTCCGCCCCTATTTGCCCTTGTCCCGTATTCTCTGCACTTGTCCGACCCTGTTTGCCCTTGACCGCCCCTCTTTGCTCTTGTCCCGTATTCTCTGCATTTGTCCGCCCCTCTTTGCCCTTGTCCGCCCCTCTTTGCCCTTGTCCGCCCCTCTTTGCCCTTGTCCGCCCCTCTTTGCCCTTGTCCGCCCCTCTTTGCCCTTCTCCGCCCCTCTTTGCACGTGTCCGACCCTCTTTGCCCTTGTCCGCCCCTCTTTGCCCTTGTCCGCCCCTCTTTGCCCTTGTCCGCCCCTCTTTGCCCTTGTCTGCCCCTCTTTGCACGTGTCCGACCCTCTTTGCCCTTGTCCGCCCCTCTTTGCCCGTGTCCCATATTCTCCGCACTTGTCCGCCCCTCTTTGCCCTTCTCCGCCCCTCTTTGCCCTTGTCCGCCCCTCTTTGCCCTTGTCCGCCCCTCTTTGCCCTTGTCCGCCCCTCTTTGCCCTTGTCCGCCCCTCTTTGCCCTTTTCCGCCACTCTTTTCCCCTTCCGCCCCTATCTGCCCTTGTCCGCCCCTCTTTGCCTGTGTCTCATTTTCTCCGCACTTGTCCGCCCCTATTTGCCCTTGTCCCGTATTCTCTGCACTTGTCCGACCCTGTTTGCCCTTGACCGCCCCTCTTTGCTCTTGTCCCGTATTCTCTGCATTTGTCCGCCCCTCTTTGCCCTTTTCCGCCCCTCTTTGCCCTTGTCCGCCCCTCTTTGCCCTTGTCCGCCCCTCTTTGCCCTTGTCCGCCCCTCTTTGCCCTTGTCCGCCCCTCTTTGCCCTTCTCCGCCCCTCTTTGCACGTGTCCGACCCTCTTTGCCCTTGTCCGCCCCTCTTTGCCCTTGTCCGCCCCTCTTTGCCCTTGTCCGCCCCTCTTTGCCCTTGTCTGCCCCTCTTTGCACGTGTCCGACCCTCTTTGCCCTTGTCCGCCCCTCTTTGCCCGTGTCCCATATTCTCCGCACTTGTCCGCCCCTCTTTGCCCTTGTCCGCCCGTCTTTGCTATTTTCCGCTCGTCTTTGCCCTTGTCCGCCCGTCTTTGCACTTGTCCACCCCTCTTTGCACTTGTCAGCCCCTCTATGCCCGTGTCCCATATTGTCTGCACTTGCCCGCCCCTCTTAGACCTTGTCCACCCCTATTTGCCCTTTTGCACCCCTCTTTGCCCTTGCCCTACCCTCTTTGCCCTTGCCCGACCCTCTTTACCCTTGTCCGCCCCTCTTTGCCCTTGTCCAATCCTCTTTGCCCTTGTCCGCCCCTCTTGCCCTTGTCCCGTATTCTCCGCACTTGTCTGCCCGTCTTTGCCCGTCTCCGGTATTCTCTGCACTTGTCTGCCCGTCTTTGCCCGTCTCCGGTATTCTCCGCAACTGTCTGCCCGTCTTTGCCTGTCTCCGTTATTCTCCGCAATTGTCTGCCCGTCTTTACCCGTCTCCAGTTTTCTCCGCACTTCTCAGCCCGTCTTTACCCTTGTCCGCCGCTGTTTGCCGTTGTCCACGCTTCTTTGTAGTTGTCCGCCCCTCTTTGCCCTTGTCCCGTATTCTCCGCACTTGTCTGCCCGTCTTCGCCAGTCTCCGTTATTCTCGCAATTGTCTGCCCGTCTTTACCCGTCTCCAGTATTCTCCGCACTTCTCAGCCCATCTTTACCCTTGTCCGCCGCTCTTTGCCGTTGTCCACTCTTCTTTGCTGTTGTCCGCCCCTCTTTGACCTTGTCAGAATCTTTGGACTTCTCCACCTCTCTTTGCTGTTGTACGCATCTTTTTGCCCTTGTCCGGTATTCTCCGCACTTCTCCGCCCCTCTTTGCCCTTGTCCGCCCCTCTTTGCCCTTGTCCGCCCCTCTTTGCCCTTGTCCGCCCCTCTTTGCATTTGTCCGCCCGTCTTAGCCCTTTCCGCCCCTCTTTGCCCTTGTCCCGTATTCTCCGCTCTTGTCCACCCGTCTTTGCACTTCTCTGCCCGTCTTTGCCGTTCTCCGACCCTCTTTGCCCGTGTCCCGTTTTCTCCGCACTTGTCCCAAACTCTTTGCACTTGTCCACCCGTCTTTGCACTTGTCCGCCTGTCTTTGCCCCTATCCGCCCCTCTTTGCCCTTGGATGACCCTCTTTGCCCTTGTCCGACCCTGTTTGCCCTTGTCTGCCCGTCTTTGCCCTTGTCCGACCCTCTAAGCACTTGTCCACCCCTCTTTGCACTTGTCTGTCCCTCTTTGCCCTTGTCAGCACCCCTTTGCCCTTGTCCGCCCCTCTTTGCCCTTGTCCGCCCCTCTTTGCCCTTGTCCGCCACTCTTTGCCCTTGTCCGTTCCTCTTTACACTTGTCCGTCCCTCTTTGCACTTGTCCGAACCTCTTTTACCTTGTCCTGTATTCTCCGACTTTGTCCGACCCTCTTTCCCTTGTCCACCCCTCTGTGCACTTGTACGCCCTTCTTTGCCCTTATCCGTACCTCTTTGGCCTTGTCCGTCCCTCTTTGGCCTTGTCCGATCCCTCTTTGCCATTGTCTGGAATTACCTGCACTTCTCTGCCCCTCTTTGCCCTTGTCCAACCCTCTTTGCCCTTTTCCACACCTCTTTCCCCTTGTTCGCCCCTCTTTGCCTTTCTCTGGTATTATCCACAATTCTCCGCCCCTCTTTGCAGTTGTCCGCCCCTCTTTGCAGTTGTCCGCCCGTCTTTGCCCTTGTCCGCCCCTCTTTGCCCTTGTCCGCCCCTCTTTGCCCTTGTCCGCCCCTCTTTGCCCTTGTCCGCCCCTCTTTGCCCTTGTCCGCCCCTCTTTGCCCTTGTCCGCCCCTCTTTGCGCTTGTCCGCCCGTCTTTGCGCTTGTCCGCCCGTCTTTGCGCTTGTCCGCCCGTCTTTCCCATTGTCCGCCCGTCTTTCCCATTGTCCGCCCGTCTTTGCTCTTGTCCGCCTGTCTTTGCCCTTGTCCGCCCATATTTTCCCTTCTCCGTTATTCTCCGCACTTCTCCGCCCCTCTTTGCCATTGTCCACACTTCTTTGCAATTGTCCGCACCTGTTTGCCCTTGTCCTCCACACTTTGCCCTTGTCTGCCCCTCTTTGCCCTTGTCTGACCCTCTTTACCCTTGTCCGCCCCTCTTTGCCCTTGTCCCGTATTCTCCGCACTTCTCCGCCCCTCTTTGTCCTTGTCCCATATTCTCCGCACTTCTCCAAACCTCTTTGCCCTTGTCCGCCCCTTTTTGCCCTTGTCTTGTATTCTCCGCTCTTGTCCACCCGTCTTTGCACTTGTCCGCCCGTCTTTGTCGTTCTCCGACCCTCTTTGCCTGTGTCCCGTTTTCTCCGCACTTGTCCCAAACTCTTTGCCCTTCTCCGCCCGTCTTTGCCCTTGTCCCGTATTCTCCGCACTTTCCCGCCCCTGTTTGCCCTTGTCCGCCCCTCTTTACCATTGTCCATCCCTCTTTGCCCTTGTCCGTCCTCTTTGCCTGTGTCCCATATTCTCCGCACTTGCCCGCCCCTCTTTACACTTGCCCGTACCTCTTTGCCCTTGCCCGTCCCTCTTTGCCCTTGCCCACCCTTCTTTTCACTTGTCCGAACGTCTTTGCCCTTTTCCGCCCGTCTTTGCCCTTGTCAGCCTCTCTTTGCCCTTGTCCTACCCTCTTTACTCTTGTCCGCCCCTCTTACCCCTTTTCCGCCTCTCTTTAAACTTGTCCACCCCTCTTTTCACTTGTCCCATATTCTGCGCGCTTGTTTGCCTGTATTTGCCCTTGTAAGCCCCTCTTTGCCATTGTCCGCCCCTCTTTGCCCTTGTCTTCCCCTCTTTGTCGTTGTCCCATATTCTCCGCACTTGTCCGCCTCTCTTTGCCCTTGTCTGCCCCTCTTTGCCCTTGTCCGACCATTTTGTCCTTGTCCGCCCCTCATTGCACTTGTCCCGTATTCTCCGGCCTTGTCCTCCTGTCTTTGCCCTTGTCCAACCCTCTTTGCCCTTGTCCGCCCCTCTTTGCCCTTGTCCGCCCCTCTTTGCCCTTTTCCGCCACTCTTTTCCCCTTCCGCCCCTATCTGCCCTTGTCCGCCCCTCTTTGCCTGTGTCTCATTTTCTCCGCACTTGTCCGCCCCTCTTTGCCCTGGACCGCCCCTCTTTGCACTTGTCCTCCCCTCTTTGTACTTTTCCGCCCTTCTTTGCCCGTCTCCAGTGTTCTCCGCACTTCTCTGCCCGTCTTTGACCTTGTCCGCCCGTCTTTGAAATTTTCCACGCGTCTTTGCCCTTGTCCCATATTCTCCGAACTTTTCTGCCCATCTTTGCTTGTCTCCGGTATTCTCCGCACTTGTCTGCCCGTCTTTGCCTGTCTCAGGTATTCTCCGCATTTCTCCGCCCCTCTTTGCCCTTGTTCGCCCCTCTTTGCCCTTGTCCGCCCCCTCTTTTTAATTTGTCCGCCCCCTCTTAGCCCTTACCCGCCCCTCTTTGCCCTTGTCCGCCCGTCTTTGCCATTGCTCCGCCCGTCTTTGCCATTATCCAATATTCGCCGCAATTCTCTACCCGTCTTTGCCCTTCTCCGCCCCTCTTTGCATATCTCCGCCCGTCTTTGCAGTTGTCCGCCCGTGTTTGCCCTTGTCCGCTCCTCTTTGCTCTTGTCCGCCCCTCTTTGCACTTGTCCGCCCCTCTTTGCCCTTGTCTGTTATTCTCCGCACTTCTCCGCCCCTCTTTGCCCTTGTCCGCCCCTCTTTGCCCTTGTCCGCCCCTCTTTGCCCTTGTCCGCCCCTCTTTGCCCTTGTCCGCCCCTCTTTGCCCTTGTCCCGTATTCTCCGTAATTGTCCTCCCCTCTTTGCTCTTTTCCGCCCCTCTTTGCCCTTGTCCGCCCCTCTTAGAACTTGTCCGCCCCTCTTTGCCCTTTGTCCGCCCCTCTTTTCCCTTGTCCGCCCCTCTTTGCCATTTTCCGCTGCTCCTTGCCCATGTCCCGTATTCTCCGCACTTGTCCGACACTCTTTGCCCTTGTCCGCCCCTCTTTGCACTTGTCCGACCCTCTTTGCGTTTGTCCGCACCTCTTTGCCCTTTTTCGCACCTCTTTGCCCTTTGTCCGCACCTCTTTGAACTTATCCGCCCCTCTTTGACCTTGTCTTCCCCTCTTTGCCCTTGTCCGGTATTCTCCGCACTTCTCCGCCCCTCTTTGCCTTTCTCCGCCCCCTTTGCTTTTCTCCGCCCCTCTTCGCACTTGTCCGACCCTCTTTGACCTTGTCCGCTCCTCTTTGCGCTTGTCTGCCCCTCTTTGCCCTTGTCCCGTATTCTCCGCACTTGTCTGCCCGTCTTTTCCCGTCTCCGGTATTCTCCGCACTTCTCCGCCCATCTTTGCTGTTGTCCGCCCGTCTTGTCCCTTGTCCACCCGTCTTTGCACTTCTACGCCCGTCTTTGCAATTCCCCGCTATTCTCCGCATTTCTCCGCCCCTCTTTGCCCTTGTCCGCCCCTCTTTGCCCTTGTCCGCCCCTCTTTGCCCTTGTCCGCCCCTCTTTGCCCTTGTCCGCCCCTCTTTGCCCTTGTCCGCCCCTCTTTGCCCTTGTCCGCCCCTCTTTGCCCTTGTCCGCCCCTCTTTGCCCTTGTCCGCCCCTCTTTGCCCTTGTCCGCCCCTCTTTGCCCTTGTCCGCCCCTCTTTGCCCATTTCCAACCCTCTTTGCCCTTCTCCGGTTTTCTCCGCACTTCTCCACCACTCTTGGATATTGTCCGCCCCTCTTTGCCCTTCTCTGCACCTCTTTGCCCTTTTCTCGAATTCTCAGCACTTGTCCGCCCCTCTTTGCCCTTGTCCCGTATTCTTCGCATTTCTCCGCCCTCTTTGCCCTTATCCGAACCTCTTTGCCGTTGTCCGGTATTCTCCACCCCTCTTTGCACTTGTCCGCACCTCTTTGACCTTTTCTGTCCCTCTTTGCCCTTGTCCGCCCCTCTTTGCCCTTGTCCGCCCCTCTTTGCCCTTGTCCGCCCCTCTTTGCCCTTGTCCATCCCTCTTTGCACTTGTCCGCCTGTCTTTGCCCTTGTCCGCCCATATTTTCCCTTCTCCGTTATTCTCCGCACTTCTCCGCCCCTCTTTGCCGTTGACCACGCTTCTTTGCAGTTTTCCGCACCTGTTTGCCCTTGTCCTCCCCACTTTGCACTTGTCCACCCATCTTTGCCCTTGTCTGCCCCTCTTTGTCTTTGTCCACCCCTCTTTACCCTTGTCCGCCCCTTTTTGCCCTTGTCCCGTATTCTCCGCTCTTGTCCACCCGTCTTTGCACTTGTCCACCCGTCTTTGTCGTTCTCCGACCCTCTTTGCCCGTGTCCCGTTTTCTCCGCACTTGTCCCAAACTCTTTGCACTTCTCCGCCCGTCTTTGCCCTTGTCCCGTATTCTCCGCTCTTTCCCGCCGCTGTTTGACCTTGTCCGCCCCTCTTTACCATTGTCCGTCCCTCTTTGCCCTTGTCCGTCCTCTTTGCCCGTGTCCCATATTGTCTGCACTTGCCCGCCCCTCTTTACACTTGTCCGCCCCTCTTTGCCCTTGCCCACCCTTCTTTTCACTTGTCCGAACGTCTTTGCCCTTTTCCGCCCGTCTTTGCCCTTGTCAGCCTCTCTTTGCCCTTGTCCTACCCTCTTTACTCTTGTCCGCCCCTCTTACCCCTTTTCCGCCGCTCTTTAAACTTGTCCACCCCTCTTTTCACTTGTCCCATATTCTGCGCACTTGTCTGCCCGTATTTGCCCTTGTAAGCCCCTCTTTGCCATTGTCCGCCCCTCTTTGCCCTTGTCCGACCATTTTGTCCTTGTCCGCCCCTCATTGCACTTGTCCCGTATTCTCCGGCCTTGTCCGCCTGTCTTTGCCCTTGTCCAACCCTCTTTGTCCTTGTCCGCCCCTCTTTGTCCTTGTCCGCCCCTCTTTGCCCTTTTCCGCCACTCTTTTCCCTTTCCACCCCTATCTGCCCTTGTCCGCCCCTCTTTGCCTGTGTCTCATTTTCTCCGCACTTGTCCTCCCCTCTTTGCCCTTGACCGCCCCTCTTTGCACTTGTCCGCCCTTCTTTGCCCGTCTCCAGTGTTCTCCGCACTTCTCTGCCCGTCTTTGACCTTGTCCGCCCGTCTTTGAAATTTTCCACACGTCTTTGCCCTTGTCCCATATTCTCCGAACTTTTCTGCCCATCTTTGCTTGTCTCCGGTATTCTCCGCACTTGTCTGCCCGTCTTTGCCCGTCTCAGGTATTCTCCGCATTTCTCCGCCCCTCTTTGCCCTTGTTCTCCCCTCTTTGCCCTTGTCCGCCCCCTCTTTGAACTTGGCCGCCCGTCTTTACCCTTCTCCGCCCCTCTTTGCATATCTCCGCCCGTCTTTGCTGTTGTCCGCCCGTGTTTGCCCTTGTCCGCTCCTCTTTGCACTTGTCCACCCCTCTTTGCAATTGTCCACCCCTCTTTCCCCTTGTCTGTTATTCTCTGCCCTTGTCCGCCCCTCTTTGCCCTTGTCCGCCCCTCTTTGCCCTTGTCCGCCCCTCTTTGCCCTTGTCCGCCCCTCTTTGCCCTTGTCCGCCCCTCTTTGCTCTTGTCCGCCCCTCTTTGCCCTTGTCCGCCCCTCTTTGCCCTTGTCCGCCCCTCTTTGCCCTTGTCCGCCCCTCTTTGCCCTTGTCCGCCCCTCTTAGCCCTTGTCCGCCCCTCTTTGCCCTTGTCTGCACCTCTTTGACCTTGTCCCGTATTCTCCACACTTCTCCGCCCCTCTTTTCCCTTGTCCGCTCCTCTTTGCCCCTGTCCGCCCCTCTTTGCCCTTGTCCGCCCCTCTTTGCCCTTGTCCGTCCCTCTTTGCCCTTGTCCGTCCCTCTTTGCCCTTGTCCGCCCCTCTTTGCCCTTGTCCGCCCCTCTTTGCCCTTGTGCGCCCCTCTTTGCACTTGTCCTCCCCTCTTTGCCCCTGTCCACCCCTCTTTACTCTTGTCCGCCCCTCTTTGCCGTTGTCCGCTCCTCTTTGCACTTGTCCGACCCTCATTGCCCTTGTCCCCCCCTCATTGCCCTTGTCCCGTATTCTCTGCACTTGTCCGAACCTCTTTGCCCTAGTCCGCCCCTCTTTGCCCTTGTTCCGTATTCTCCGCACTTGTCCACCCCTCTTTGTCCTTGTCCGCCCCTCAATGCCCTTCTCTCGTATTCTCCGCAGTTGTCCGCCCCTCTTTGCCTTTGTCCCATTTTCTCCATATTTGTCCGTCCCTCTTTGCCCTTGTCCGTCCATCTTTACCCTTGTCCACCCCTCTTTGATCTTGTCCACCCCCCTTTGCCCTTGTGCGACCCTCTTTGCCCTTGTGTGACCCTCTTTTCCCTTATTCGCCCCTCTTTTCCCTAGTCCGTACCTCTTTGCACTTGACGCGTATTCTCCGCACTTGTCCGCCCCTCTTTGCTCTTGTCCCGTTTTCTGCGCCCTTGTCCGACCCTCTTTTCTCTTGTCCCGTATTTTCCACATTTTTCCGTCCCTGTTTGCACTTGTCCCGTATTCTCCGCACTTGTCCGCCCCTCTTTGCCCTTGTCCGACCCTCTTTGCCTTTGTTCCTCCACTCTTTGACCTTGTCCGACCCTCTTTGCCCTTGTCCCGTATTCTCTGCACGTGTCGGACCCTCTTTGCCCTTGTCCCCCCGTCTTAGGCCTTGTCCGCCCGTCTTTGCTCTTGTCCGTCCCTCTTAGAACTTGTCCGCCCCTCTATGATATTTTCGGCCCGTCTTTGCCCTTGTCCGCCCCTCTTTGCCCTTTGTCCTCCACTCTTTGCCCTTGTCCGTCCCTCTTTGCCCTTGTCCGCCCCTCCTTGCACGTGTCCCGTATTCTCCGCCATTGTCCGCCCCTCCTTGCACTTGTCCACCCCTCTTTGCACTTGTCTGACCCTCTTTGCCATTTGTCCGCCCCTCTTTGCCATTTGTCCGCCCCTCTTTGACTTTGTCTGCCCCTCTTTGCGCTTGTCCGCCCCTGTTTTCTCTTGTCCGGTATTCTCCGCAATTCTCCGCTTCTCTTTGCACTTGTCCCGTATTATCCACTATTCTCCGCCCCTCTTCGCCCTTGTCCGCCCCTCTTCGCACTTCTCCGCCCCTCTTCGCACTTCTCCGCCCCTCTTCGCACTTCTCCGCCCCTCTTTGCCCTTGTCCGCCCCTCTTTGCCCTTGTCCGCCCCTCTTTGCCCTTGTCCGCCCCTCTTTGCCCTTGTCCCATATTCTCAGCACTTGTCCCACCCCTTTGCCCTTGTCCGCCCCTCTTTGCCCTTGTCCGACCCTCTTTGCCCTTGTCCGCCCCTCTTTACCTTGTCCGCCCCTCTTTGCTCTTTTCCACCCCTCTTTGCCGTTGTCCATCCCTCTTTGCCCTTCTCCGGTATTCTCCACCCTTCTCCGCCTCTCTTGGAACTTTTCCGACCCTCTTTGCCCTTCCCTGCCCCTCTTTGCACTTCTCCGTGTCTCTTTGCACTTGTCCGCCCCTCTTTGCCCTTGTCTGCCCTTCTTTGTCCTGGTCCGCTCTTCTTTACCTTTGTCCGCCCCTCTTTGCCCTTGTCCGCCCCTCTGTGATCTTGTCCGCCGCTCTTTACGCTTGTCCGCCCCTCCTTGCACGTGTCTCGAATTCTCCGCACTTGTCCGCCCCTCTTTGCTCTTGTCCGCCCGTCCTTGCCCTTGTCCGCTCCTCTTTCCCCTTGTCCGACCGTCTTTGCCCTTGTCCGCCCGTCTTTGCACTTCTTCGCCCGTCTTGGCCCTTGTCCGCCCCTCTTTGTCTTGTCCGCCCCTCTTTGCCCATGTCCCTTATTCTCCGCTCTTGTCTGCCCGTTTTTGCCCGTCTCCAGTATTCTCCGCACTTGTCTACCCGTCTTTGCCCGTCTACAGTATTCTCTGCACTTCTCCGCCCGCCTTCGCCATTTTCCGCCCGTCTTTGCCCATTTGTCTGCCCGTCTTTGCCCTTATACAGCCGTCTTTGCCCTTGTCCGCCCGTCTTTGCCCTTGTCCCGTATTCTCCGCATGTGTCGGACCGTCTTTGCCCTTGTTCCCCCTCTTAGGCCTTGTCCGCCCGTCTTTGCTCTTGTCCTCCCGTCTTTGCTCTTGTCCGCCCGTCTTTGATCTTGTCCGCATCTCTTTGCCCTTTTCCGCCCCTATTTGCCCTTTTCCGCCCCTCTTTGCCCGTGTCCCATATTCTCCGCACTTGCCCGCCCCTCTTTTCACTTGTCAGCCCCTATTTGCCATTTTGCGCCCCTCTTTTCGCTTGCCCGCCCCTCTTTGCCCTTGCCCGCCCCGCTTTATCCTTGTCTGCTCCTCTTTGCCCTTGTCCATCCCTCTTTTACCTTGTCCGCCCCTCTTTGCCCTTGTCCAGTATTCTCCGCACTTTTCTGCCCGTCTTTGCCTGTCTCCGTTATTCTCCGCAATTTTCTGAACGTCTTTGCCCGTCTCCCGTATTCTCTGTAATTCTCTGCCCGTCTTTGCCCTTGTCCGCCCCTCTATGCCCTTGTCCGCCCCTCTTAACCATTGTCCCTGCCTCTTTGCCCTTGTCCGCCTCTCTTTGAACTTGTCCACCCCTCTTTGCCCTTGTCCGCTGTTCTCCGCACTTCTCCGCCACTCTTTGCCTTTTTCCGCCCCTCTTTGCGCTTGTCCGCGGCTCTTTGCACTTGTCCGCCCCTCTTTGCCCTTGTACGCCCCTCTTTGCCCTTCTCCGGTATTCTCCGTACTTCTCCGCCCCTCTTTGCCCTTTTCCGCCCCTCTTTGCCCATGTCTGACCATCTTTTCCCTTGTCCGCCCCTCTTTGCTCTTTTTAGCCCCTCTTTGCACTTTTCCGCCCGTCTTTGCCCTTGTCCGCCCGTCTTTGCAATTGTCCGCACTTCGTTGCCTTTGTCTGCCTGTCTCTGCCCTTGTCCGTTATTCTCCGCTCTTCTCCGCCCCTCTTTGCCCTTGTCCGTCCCTCTTTGCCCTTGTCCGTTATTCTCCGCACTTCTCCGCCCCTCTTTGCACTTCTCCGCCCCTCTTTGCCCTTGTCCCGTATTCTCCGCAGTTGTCCGCCCGTCTTTGTCTTTGTACGCTCCTCCTTGCCCGTGTCCTGTATTCTCCGCACTTGTCCGTCCCTCTTTGCCCTTCTCCGCCCCGCTTTGCCCTTGTCCGCCCCGCTTTGCCCTTGTCCGCCCCGCTTTGCCCTTGTCCGCCCCTCTTTGCCCTTGTCCGCCCCTCTTTGCCCTTGTCCGCCCCTCTTTGCCCTTGTCCGCCCCTCTTTGCCCTTGTCCGCCCCTCTTTGCCCTTGTCCGCCCCTCTTTGCCCTTGTCCGCCCCTCTTTGCCCTTGTCCGCCCCTCTTTGCCCTTGTCCGCCCCTCTTTGCCCTTGTCCGCCCCTCTTTGCCCTTGTCCGCCCCTCTTTGCCCTTGTCCCGTATTCTCCGAAGTTCTCCGCCCCACTTTGCCCTTGTCCGCCTCTCTTTGCCCTTGTCCGCCCCTCTTTGCCCTTGTCCGCCCCTCTTTGCCCTTGTCCCGTATTCTCTGCACTTGTCCGAACCTCTTTGCCCTAGTCCGCCCCTCTTTGCCCTTGTTCCGTATTCTCCGCACTTGTCCACCCCTCTTTGTCCTTGTCCGCCCCTCAATGCCCTTCTCTCGTATTCTCCGCAGTTGTCCGCCCCTCTTTGCCTTTGTCCCGTTTTCTCCATATTTGTCCGTCCCTCTTTGCCCTTGTCCGTCCATCTTTACCCTTGTCCACCCCTCTTTGATCTTGTCCACCCCCCTTTGCCCTTGTGCGACCCTCTTTGCCCTTGTGTGACCCTCTTTTCCCTTATTCGCCCCTCTTTTCCCTAGTCCGTACCTCTTTGCACTTGACGCGTATTCTCCGCACTTGTCCGCCCCTCTTTGCTCTTGTCCCGTTTTCTGCGCCCTTGTCCGACCCTCTTTTCTCTTGTCCCGTATTTTCCACATTTTTCCGTCCCTGTTTGCACTTGTCCCGTATTCTCCGCACTTGTCCGCCCCTCTTTGCCCTTGTCCGACCCTCTTTGCCTTTGTTCCTCCACTCTTTGACCTTGTCCGACCCTCTTTGCCCTTGTCCCGTATTCTCTGCACGTGTCGGACCCTCTTTGCCCTTGTCCCCCCGTCTTAGGCCTTGTCCGCCCGTCTTTGCTCTTGTCCGCCTGTCTTTGATCTTGTCCGCATCTCTTTGCCCTTTTCCGTCCCTCTTTGCCCTTGTCCGCCCCTCTTTGACCGTGTCCCATATTCTCCGCACTTGCCCGCCCCTCTTTGCCCTTGTCAGCCCCTATTTGCCTTTTTGCACCCCTCTTTTCGCTTGCCCGCCCCTCTTTGCCCTTGCCCGCCCCGCTTTATCCTTGTCTGCCCCTCTTTGCCCTTGTCCACCCCTCTTTACCCTTGTCCTCCCCTCTTTGCCCTTGTCCAGTATTCTCCGCACTTGTCTGCCCGTCTTTGCCCTTCTCCGGTGTTCTCCGTACTTTACTGCCCGTCTTTGCCCGTCTCCGTTATTCTCCGCAATTTTCTGAACGTCTTTGCCCGTCTCCGGTATTCTCTGCAATTCTCACCCCGTCTTTGCCCTTGTCCGCCCCTCTATGCCCTTGTCCGCCCCTCTTAGCATTTGTCTCCGCCTCTTTGCACTTGTCTGCTGTTCTCCGCACTTCTCCGCCCCTCTTTGCATTTTTCCGCCCCTCTTTGCGCTTGTCCGCGGCTCATTGCACTTGTCCGCCACTCTTTGCCCTTGTACGCCCCGCTTTGCCCTTGTCCGCCCCTCTTTGCCCTTCTCCACCCCTCTTTGCCCTTGTCCACCCGTCTTTGCACTTGTCCGCCCCTATTTGCCTGTGTACCGTATTTTCCACTCTTGTTCGCCCCTCTTTTCCCTTGTCCCCTCTCTTTGCTTTTGTGTGTCCCTCTTGGCCCTTGTCCGGACCTCTTTGCCCTTGTCTGCCCGTCTTTGCACTTGTCCCGTATTCTCCGCACTTCTCCGCCCCTCTTTGCCCTTGTCCCTTATTCTCGACACTTCTCCGCCCCCCTTTGCCCTTGTCCGCCCGTCTTTGAACTTGTCCGCCCCTCTTTGCATTTGTCTGCCCCTCTTTGCCCTTGTCTGCCCCTCTTTGTCCTTTTTCCGCCCCTCTTTGCCCTTGTCCGCCCCTCTTTGCCCTTGTCCGCCCCTCGTTGCCTTTGTCAGCACATATTTGACCTTGTCCGTTATTCTCTGCATTTCTCCGCCCCTCTTTGCACTTCTCCGCCCCCCTTTGCCCTTGTCCCATATTGTCCGCACTTCTCCGCCCGTCTTTGTCCTTGTCCGCCACTCTTTGCCCGTGTCCCCTATTCTCCGCACTTGTCCGCCCCTCTTTGCCCTTGTCCGCCCCTCTTTGCCCTTGTCCGCCCCTCTTTGCCCTTGTCCGCCCCTCTTTGCCCGTGTCCCGAGTTCTCCGCCCTTGTCCGCACCTCTTTGCACTTGTCCACCCATCTTTGCCCTTGTCCGCCCCTCTTTGCACTTCTCCGCCCCTCTTTGACCTTGTCCGCCCCTCTTTGCCCGTGTCCCGTATTCTCCTCACTTGTCCGCCCCTCTTTGCCCTTGTCCGCCCCTCTTTGCCCTTGTCCGTCCCTCTTAGAACTTGTCCGCCCCTCTATGATATTTTCGGCCCGTCTTTGCCCTTGTCCGCCCCTCTTTGCCCTTTGTCATCCACTCTTTGCCCTTGTCCGTCCCTCTTTGCCCTTGTCCGCCCCTCCTTGCACGTGTCCCGTATTCTCCGCCATTGTCCGCCCCTCCTTGCACTTGTCCACCCCTCTTTGCACTTGTCTGACCCTCTTTGCGTATGTCTGCCCCTCTTTGCCATTTGTCCGCCCCTCTTTGCCATTTGTCCGCCCCTCTTTGCTCTTTTCCGCCCCTCTTTGACTTTGTCTGCCCCTCTTTGCGCTTGTCCGCCCCTGTTTTCTCTTGTCCGGTATTCTCCGCAATTCTCTGCCCCTCTTTGCACTTGTCCCGTATTATCCACTATTCTCCGCCCCTCTCCGCCCTTGTCCGCCCCTCTTTGCCCTTGTCCGCCCCTCTTTGCCCTTGTCCGCCCCTCTTTGCCCTTGTCCGCCCCTCTTTGCCCTTGTCCGCCCCTCTTTGCCCTTGTCCGCCCCTCTTTGCCCTTGTCCGCCCCTCTTTGCCCTTGTCCGCCCCTCTTTGCCCTTGTCCGCCCCTCTTTGCCCTTGTCCGCCCCTCTTTGCCCTTGTCCGCCCCTCTTTGCCCTTGTCCCATATTCTCAGACCTTGTCCCACCCCTTTGCCCTTGTCCGCCCCTCTTTGCCCTTGTCCGCCCCTCTTTGCCCTTGTCCGCCCCTCTTTGCTCTTTTCCACCCCTCTTTGCCGTTGTCCATCCCTCTTTGCCCTTCTCCGGTATTCTCCACCCTTCTCCGCCTCTCTTGGAACTTTTCCGACCCTCTTTGCCCTTCCCTGCCCCTCTTTGCACTTCTCCGTGTCTCTTTGCACTTGTCCGCCCCTCTTTGCCCTTGTCTGCCCTTCTTTGTCCTGGTCCGCTCTTCTTTACCTTTGTCCGCCCCTCTTTGCCCTTGTCCGCCCCTCTGTGATCTTGTCCGCCGCTCTTTACGCTTGTCCGCCCCTCCTTGCACGTGTCTCGAATTCTCCGCACTTGTCCGCCCCTCTTTGCTCTTGTCCGCCCGTCCTTGCCCTTGTCCGCTCCTCTTTCCCCTTGTCCGACCGTCTTTGCCCTTGTCCGCCCGTCTTTGCACTTCTTCGCCCGTCTTGGCCCTTGTCCGCCCCTCTTTGCCCATGTCCCTTATTCTCCGCTCTTGTCTGCCCGTTTTTGCCCGTCTCCAGTATTCTCCGCACTTGTCTACCCGTCTTTGCCCGTCTACAGTATTCTCTGCACTTCTCCGCCCGCCTTCGCCATTTTCCGCCCGTCTTTGCCCATTTGTCTGCCCGTCTTTGCCCTTATACAGCCGTCTTTGCCCTTGTCCGCCCGTCTTTGCCCTTGTCCCGTATTCTCCGCATGTGTCGGACCGTCTTTGCCCTTGTTCCCCCTCTTAGGCCTTGTCCGCCCGTCTTTGCTCTTGTCCGCCCGTCTTTGCTCTTGTCCGCCCGTCTTTGATCTTGTCCGCATCTCTTTGCCCTTTTCCGCCCCTATTTGCCCTTTTCCGCCCCTCTTTGCCCGTGTCCCATATTCTCCGCACTTGCCCGCCCCTCTTTTCACTTGTCAGCCCCTATTTGCCATTTTGCGCCCCTCTTTTCGCTTGCCCGCCCCTCTTTGCCCTTGCCCGCCCCGCTTTATCCTTGTCTGCTCCTCTTTGCCCTTGTCCATCCCTCTTTTACCTTTTCCGCCCCTCTTTGCCCTTGTCCAGTATTCTCCGCACTTTTCTGCCCGTCTTTGCCTGTCTCCGTTATTCTCCGCAATTTTCTGAACGTCTTTGCCCGTCTCCCGTATTCTCTGTAATTCTCTGCCCGTCTTTGCCCTTGTCCGCCCCTCTATGCCCTTGTCCGCCCCTCTTAACCATTGTCCCTGCCTCTTTGCCCTTGTCCGCCTCTCTTTGAACTTGTCCACCCCTCTTTGCCCTTGTCCGCTGTTCTCCGCACTTCTCCGCCACTCTTTGCCTTTTTCCGCCCCTCTTTGCGCTTGTCCGCGGCTCTTTGCACTTGTCCGCCCCTCTTTGCCCTTGTACGCCCCTCTTTGCCCTTCTCCGGTATTCTCCGTACTTCTCCGCCCCTCTTTGCCCTTTTCCGCCCCTCTTTGCCCATGTCTGACCATCTTTTCCCTTGTCCGCCCCTCTTTGCTCTTTTTAGCCCCTCTTTGCACTTTTCCGCCCGTCTTTGCCCTTGTCCGCCCGTCTTTGCAATTGTCCGCACTTCGTTGCCTTTGTCTGCCTGTCTCTGCCCTTGTCCGTTATTCTCTGCTCTTCTCCGCCCCTCTTTGCCCTTGTCCGTCCCTCTTTGCCCTTGTCCGTTATTCTCCGCACTTCTCCGCCCCTCTTTGCACTTCTCCGCCCCTCTTTGCCCTTGTCCCGTATTCTCCGCAGTTGTCCGCCCGTCTTTGTCTTTGTACGCTCCTCCTTGCCCGTGTCCTGTATTCTCCGCACTTGTCCGTCCCTCTTTGCCCTTCTCCGCCCCGCTTTGCCCTTGCCCGCCCCTCTTTGCCCTTGTCCGCCCCTCTTTGCCCTTGTCCGCCCCTCTTTGCCCTTGTCCGCCCCTCTTTGCCCTTGTCCGCCCCTCTTTGCCCTTCTCCGCCCGTCTTTGCCCTTGTCCGCCCCTCTTTGCCCTTGTCCGCCCCTCTTTGCCCTTGTCCGCCCCTCTTTGCCCTTGTCCGTCCCTCTTTTCCCTTGTCCCGTATTCTCCGAAGTTCTCCGCCCCACTTTGCCCTTGTCCGCCTCTCTTTGCCCTTGTCCGCCCCTCTTTGCCCTTGTCCGCCCCTCTTCACTCTTGTCCGCACCTCTTTACGTTTGTCCGCCCCTCTTTCCCCTTGTCCGCCCCTCGTTGCCCTTGTCCCATATTCTCCGCACTTGTCCGCCTGTCTTTGCCCTTCTCCGGTTCTCTCCGCACTTGTCCGCACGGCTTTGCCCGTTTCCGATATTCCCCGCACTTCTCTGCCCTTCTTTGCCCTTGTCCGCCCGTCTTTGCCCTTGTGTGCCCCTCTTTGCACTTGTCCGCCCCTCTTTGCCCTTGTCCGCCCCTATTTGTCCTTGTCACGTATTCTCCACACTTGTCTGCCCGTCTTTGCCCGTCTCCGGTATTCTACGCACTTCGCCCCTCTTTGCCCTTGTCCGCCCCTCTTTGCCTTGTCCACCCCTCTTTGCCATTGTGCGGTATTCTCCGCAATTCTCTGCCCCTCTTTGCCCTTGTCCCGTATTGTCCACACTTCTCCGTCCCTCTTTGCCCTTGTCCAGTATTCTCCGCAGTTGTCCACCCCACTTTGCCCTTGTCCGCCCCTCTTTGCCCTTTTCCGAGACTCTTTGCCCTTGTCCGCCCCTCTATGCACTTGTCTGCCACTCTTTGCCCTTGTCCGGTATTCTCCGCAGTTCTCCACCCATCCTTGCCCTTGTCGGCCCGTCTTTGCCAGTGTCAGCCCGTCTTTGCCCTATTCGACCCGTCTTTGCCCTTTTCCGTCAGTCTTTACCCTTCTCCGTTATTCTCCGCACTTCTCCGCCCGTCTTTGCCCTTTTCTGAATGCCTTTTCCCCTCTCCAACCGTCTTTGCCCTTTTGCACCCGACTTTGCTCTTGTCCGCCCGTCTTTGCCCTTCTCAGGTATTCACCGCAATTCTCCGCCCGTCCTTGCCCTTCTCCGGTATTCTCCGCACTTCTCCGACCCTCTTTTCCCCTCTCCGGCCCTCTTTGCCCTCTCCACCCATCATTGCCCATCTCTGCCAGTCTTTGCCCCTCTCCGACAGTCTTTGCTCTTGTCCGTCCGTCTTTGCACTTCTCCGACCTTCTTTGCACTTGTCTGCCCCTCTTTGCCCTTGTCCACCCCTCTTTGCCCTTGTCCGCTCGTCTTCGCCCTTTTCCACCCGTCTTAGCCCTTGTCCGCCCGTCTTTGCCTTTGTCCAACCGTCTTAGCCCTTGTCCGCCCCTCTTTGTCCTTGTCCACCCGTCTTAGAACTTGTCCGGCCCTCTTTGCCCTTGTCCCGTATTCTCCGCAGTTCTCCACCCGTCTTTGCCCTTGTCCGCAAGACTTTGCTCTTGTCCGCCAATCTTTGCTCTTGCCCGCACGTCTTTGCCCTTGTCCGACCCTCTTATACCTTGTCCCGTATTGTCCGCAATTTTCCACCCCTCTTTGCCCTTGTCCGCCCCTCTTTCCTGTTGTCGGCCCCTCTTTGCCCTTCTCTTGTATTCTCCGCAGTTCTCCGCCCGTGTTTGCCCTTGTGCGCCCGTCTTTGCCCTTGTCCGCCCTTCTTTGCCCTTGTCCTCCTGTCTTTGCCCTTGTCCAACCGTCTTTGCCCTTGTCCGCCCCTCTTGGCCCTTTTCTGCCCATCTTGGCCCTTGTCTGCCCGTCTTAGTCCTTGTCCGCCCCTCTTTGCCCTTGTCCGAACTTCTTGGCACCTGTCCGCCCCTCTTTGCCCTTGTCCGCCCCTCTTTGCCCTTCTCCGGTATTCTCTGCATTTGTCCACCCGTCTTTGCCCTTGTGCGTCCGTATTTGCCCTTGTCCGCCCCTCATTGTCCTTGTCTACCCGTCTTAGAACTTGTCCGGCCCTCTTTGCCCTTGTTCACCCCTCTTTGCCCTTGTCCGCCCCTCTTTGCCCTTGTCTACCCGTCTTAGAACTTGTCCGGCCCTCTTTGCCCTTGTCCCGTATTCTCCGCAGTTCTCCACCCGTCTTTGCCCTTGTCCGCACGTCTTTGCTCTTGTCCGCCAATCTTTGCTCTTGCCCGCACGTCTTTGCCCTTGTCCGACCCTCTTATACCTTGTCCTGTATTGTCCGCAATTTTCCGCCCCTCTTTGCCCTTGTCCGTCCCTCTTTGACCTTCTCCGGTATTCTCTGCATTTGTCCGCCCGTCTTTGCCCTTGTCCGTCCGTATTTGCCCTTGTCCGTCTTTCTTTGCCCTTGTCTGCCCGTTTTTGCCCTTTTCCGCCCGTTTTTGCCCTTGTCCCCCCCTCTTTGCCTTCTCCCGTTTTGTCCGCACTTCTCCGCCCCTCTATGCCCTTGTCCATCCCTCTTTGCCCTTGTCCAACTCTCTATGCCCTTGTCCGCCCCTCTATGCCCTTGTCCGCCCCTCTATGCCTTTGTCCCGTATTCTCCGCAATTCTCCGGCCCGCTTTGCCCTTCTCCACCCGTCTTTTCAATTCTCCGCCCCACTTTGCCCTTGTCCGACTCTCTTTGGGGTTGTCTAACTCTCTTTGCCCTTGTCCGACCCTCTTTTCCCTTGTCTGCCACTCTTTGCCCTTGTCCCGTATTCACCGCAATTCTCCACCCCTCTTTGTCCTTGTCCCGTATTCTCCACACTTCTAAGCCTCTCTTTGCCTTGTCCCATATTCTCCGCAATTCTCCGCCCCTCTCCGCCCCTCTTTGCCCTTGTCCGCCCCTCTTTGCCCTTGTCCGCCCCTCTTTGCCCTTGTCCGACCCTCTTTGCCCTTGTCCGAACCTCTTTGCCCTTGTCCGCTCGTCTTGGCCCTTGTCTGCCCGTCTTGACCCTTGTCTGCCCGTCTTGGCCCTTGTCCGCCCGTCTTAGCAATTGTCCGCCCCTCTTGGTCCTTGTCCGAACTTCTTGGCACCTGTCCGCCCCTCTTTGCCCTTGTCCGCCCCTCTTTGCCCTTCTCCGGTATTCTCTGCACTTTTCCGCCCGTCTTTGCCCTTGTCCGTCCGTATTCGCCCTTGTCCCCCTTTCTTTGCCTTGCCCCGTTTTCTCCGCACTTCTCCGCCCCTCTTTGCCCTTGTCCGGCCCTCTTTGCCCTTGTCCGGCCCTCTTTGCCCTTGTCCGCCCCTCTTTGCCCTTGTCCGCCCCTCTTTGCCCTTGTCCGCCCCTCTTTGCCCTTGTCCGCCCCTCTTTGCCCTTGTCCCGTATTCTACGCACTTCTCTGCCCCGCTTTCACTTGTCCGCCCGTCTTTTCAATTCTCCGCCCCTCTTTTCCCTTGTCCGACCCTCTTTTCCCTTGTCCCGTATACACCGCAATTCTCTGCCCCTCTTTCCCCTTGTCCCGTATTCTCCGCACTGCTCTGCCCCTCTTTGTCCTTGTCCCGTATTCTCCACACTTCTAAGCCTCTCTTTGCCCTTGTCCCATATTCTCTGCAATTCTCCGCCCCTCTCCGCCCCTCTTTGCCCTTGTCCACCCGTCTTTGCCCTTGTCCGCCCGTCTTTCCCCTTGTCTGCCCCTCTTTCCACTTGTCCGGCCCTCTTTGCCCTTGTCCGCCCCTCTTTGCCCTTGTCCACCCCTCTTTGCCCTTGTCCACCCCT
The DNA here is from genome assembly GCF_032191515.1 of Phaenicophaeus curvirostris. Lineage (NCBI taxonomy): Eukaryota > Metazoa > Chordata > Aves > Cuculiformes > Cuculidae > Phaenicophaeus > Phaenicophaeus curvirostris. The sequence goes on along the minus strand of NW_027207029.1, from coordinate 5,042 downwards.
CTTTGCCCTTATCCGCCCCTCTTTGTCCTTGTACGCCCTTCTTTGCCCTTGTCCCGTATTCTCCGCCCTTCTCCGCCCCGCTTTGCCCTTGTCCACCCCTCTTTGCCTTTGTCCGCCCCTCTTTGCCTTTGTCCAGTATTCTCCGCACTGCTCTGCCCCTCTTTGTCCTTGTCCCTTATTCTCCGCAATTTTCCGCGCCTCTTTGCCCTTGTCCGCCCCTCTTTGCCCTTGTCCACCCCTCTTTTCCCTTGTCCCGTATTCTCCGCACTTCTCCGCCCCTCTTTACCCTTGTCCGCTCCTCTTTGCCCTTGTCCGCCTTTCTTTGCCATTGTCCGCCCCTCTTTCCCTTGTCCGCCCCTCTTTTCCCTTGTCCCGTATTCTAAGCACTTCTCCGCCCCTATTTGATCTTGTCCGTCCCTCTTTGTCCTTGTCGGCCCCTCTTTGCCATTGTCCGGTATTCTCCGCACTTCTCTGCCCGTCCTTGCCCTTTTCCGCCCCTCTTTGCCCTTGTCCCCTCGTCCTTGCCCCTGTCCCCTCGTCCTTGCCCTTGTCCGCCCGTTCCTGCCCCTGTCCGCCCTTCCTTGCACTTGTCCGCCCGTCCTTGCCCTTGTCCGCCCGTCCTTGCCCTTCTCTGGTATTCTCCACACTTCTTTGCCCGTCTTTGCCTTTCTCAACCTGTCTTTGCTGTTGTCCCCCCGTCTTTTCCTTTTTCCGATATTCTCCGCACTTCTCCACCCGTGTTAGCCCTTGTCCGGCTGTCTCTGCCCTTGTCCGCCCCTCTTTGGTCTTGTCCGCCCGTCTTTGCCCTTGTCCGCCCGCCTTTACCTTGTCCGATACTCTCCGCACTACTCTGAGTGTATTTTTACTTCTCCGCCCGTCTTTGCCCTCGTTAGCCCGTCTTTGCCCTTGTCCCCCAGTCTTTGCCCTCGTCCGCCCATCTTTGCCCTCGTCCGCCCGTCTTTGCCGTTCTCCGCCTGTCTTTGCACTAGTCCGGTATACTCCGGATTTCTCAGACTGTCTTTTCCCCTCTCCGCCCGTCTTTTCCCCTCTCCGCCCGTCTTTGCCCCTCTCCGGTATTCTCTGGACTTCTCAGACTGTCTTTGCCCTTGTCCGCCCCTCATTGCCCTTGTCCGCCCCTCATTGCACATGTCCGCCCCTCATTGCACATGTCCGCCCCTCTTTGCCCTTGTCCGCCCGTCTTTGCCCTTGTCCGCCCGTCTTTGCCCTTGTCCGCCCGTCTTTGCCCTTGTCCGCCCGTCTTTGCCCTTGTCCGCCCGTCTTTGCCCTTCTCCGCACGTCTTTGCCCTTCTCCGCCCGTCTTTGCCACAATCTGCGCTTCTTTAACACTCTCCGCACTTCTTTGCACTTCTCCACCTGACTTTGCCCTTCTCCGGTACTCTCCGCAATTCTCTGACGTTCTTTGCACTTTTCTGCCCGTCTTTGCACTTCTCTGCCTGTCTTTGTACTTGTCCGCCCGTCTTTGCGCGTGTCCGCCCGTCTTTGCGCGTGTCCGCCCTTCTTTGCCCTTCCCCGTCCGTCTTTGCCCTTCCCCGCCCGTCTTTGCGCTTCCCCGCCCCTCTTTGCCCTTCCCCGCCCGTCTTTGCCCTTCCCCACCCGTTTTTTCCCTTCTCCACCCATCTTTGCCCTCGTCTACCTTTGTTTGCCTTCTCCGCTCATATTTTCCCTTCTCCGTCTTTCTGTGCCATTCTTCGGTATTCTCCGTCTTTCTGTGCCATTCTTCGGTATTCTCCGTCATTCTCCACCCGACTTTCCCCTTCTCCGGTACTCTCCGCAATTCTCCGACCGTCTTTGCCCTTGTCTGTCCGTCTTTGCATTTCTCCACCCGTCTTTGCACTAGTCCACTCGTCTTTGCCCTTCTCAGCCCGTCTTTGCCACTCTCCGCGCTTATTTACCACTCTCCGCGCTTATTTACCACTCTCCGCGCTTCTTTACCACTCTCCGCACTTCTTTGCACTTCTCCGCCTGACTTTGCACTTCTCCGGTACTCTCCGCAATTCTCCGACCTTCTTTGCCCTTGTCTGTCCGTCATTGCACTTCTCTGCCTGTCTTTGCCCTTGTCCGCCCGTCTTTGCCCGTGTCCGCCCTTCTTTGCCGTTGTCCGCCCGTCTTTACAATTGTCCGCACTTTTTTGCCGTTGTCTGCACGTCTTTGCAATTGTGAAGCCATCTTTGCCCTTCTCCGCCCGTCTTTGCCCTTCTCCGCCCGTCTTTGCCCTTCTCCGCCCGTCTTTACCCTTCTCCGCCCGTCTTTGCCCTTCTCCGCCCGTCTTTGCCCTTCTCCGCCCGTCTTTGCCCTTCTCCGCCCGTCTTTGCGCTTCTCCGCCCGTCTTTGCGCTTCTCTGGCTGTCTTTGCCCTCCTCTGTTATTCTCCGCACTTCTCTTCCCGTCTTTGCACTTCTCAACCTGTCTTTCCCCTTGTCCACCCGTCTTTGCACTTCTCCGGTACTCTCCGCACTTCTCTGACCGTATTTTCACTTCACCGACCGTCTTTGCAATTCTCTCCCCGTCTATGAACTTCTCCGCCCGTCTTCTTCCTTCTCCGCCTGTCTTTTCCCTTCTCCGCCCGTCTTTTCCCTTCTCCGCCTGTCTTTTCCTCTTCTCCGCCCGTCTTTGCACGTCTCTGCCCGTCTTTGCCCTTCTCCGCCCATCTTTGCCACTCTCCACAATCCTTTGTAACTCTCCGCACTTCGCCAGTCTCCGCACTTCTTTGCGCTTCTGCGTCTGACTTTGCCCTTCACCGGTACTCTCTGCCCTTCTCCGCCCATCTTTGCCCTTCTCCGCCCGTCTTTGCCCTTCTCCGCCCGTCTTTGCCCTTCTCCGCCCGTCTTTGCCCTTCTCCGCCCGTCTTTGCCCTTCTCCGCCCGTCTTTGCCCTTCTCCGCCCGTCTTTGCCCTTCTCCGCCCGTCTTTGCCCTTCTCCGCCCGAGTTTGCGCTTTTCCGCCCATCTTTTCAGTTCTTCGCCCGTCTTTGCGCTTCTCCGCGCATCTTTGCGCTTCTCTGGCCGTCTTTGCCCTCCTCTGTTATTCTCCGCACTTCTCTGCCCGTCTTTGCACTTCTCAACCTGTCTTTCCCCTTGTCCGCCCGTCTTTGCACTTCTCCGGTACTCTCCGCACTTCTCTGACCGTATTTTCACTTCACCGACCGTCTTTGCAATTCTCTCCCCGTCTATGAACTTCTCAGCCCGTCTTCTTCCTTCTCCGCCTGTCTTTTTCCTTCTCCGCCCGTCTTTTCCCTTCTCCGCCCGTCTTTGCACGTCTCTGCCCGTCTTTTCCCTTCTCTGCCCCTCTTTGCACTGCTCCGATATTCTCCGGAATTCTCAGACTGTCTTTGCCCTTGTCTAAGCCTCTTTGCACTTCTTCGCTCGTCTTTGCCCTTCTCTGTCCGTCTTTGCCCTTCTTTGCCCGTCTTTGCCGTTCTCCGCCCATCTTTTCCCTTCTCCGCCCATCTTTGCCACTCTCCGCAATTCTTTGAAACTCTCCATAATTCCTTGCCAGTCTCTGCAATTCTTTGCCATTCTCCGCTCGACTTCTCGCTTCCCCGGTACTCTCCACAAATCTCCGCCCGTCTTTGCCCTTCCTCGCCCGTCTTTGCCCTTCCTCGCCCGTCTTTGCCCTTCCTCGCCCGTCTTTGCACTTCCGCGCCCGTCTTTGCCCTTCCTCACCCTTCTTTGCCCTTCCTCGCCCGTCTTTGCCCTTCTCCGCCCGACTTTGCTCTTCTCCGCGGACTTTGCTCTTCTACGCCCGTCTTTGCACTTCTCCGCCCTTCTTTGTCCTTCTCTGGTATTCTCTGCACTTCTTTGCCCGTCTTTGCCCTTCTCAAACTGTGTTTTCCCTTGTCCACCCGTCTTTGCACTTCTCCGGTACTCTCCGCAATTCTCCGACCGTCTCTGCCCTTCTCTGCCCTTCTCTGCCCTTCTCTGCCCTTCTCTGCCCTTCTCTGCCCGTCTCTGCCCTTCTCTGCCCGTCTCTGCCCTTCTCTGCCCGTCTTTGCACTTCTCTGCCCGTCTTTGCCCTTCTCTGCCCGTCTTTGCCCTTCTCTGCCCGTCTTTGCCCTTCTCTGCCCGTCTTTGCCCTTCTCTGCCCGTCTTTGCCCTTCTCTGCCCGTCTTTGCCCTTCTCTGCCCGTCTTTGCCCTTCTCCGCCCGTCTTTGCCCTTCTCCGCCCGTCTTTGCCCTTCTCCGCCCGTCTTTGCCCTTCTCCGCCCGTCTTTGCCCTTCTCCGCCCGTCTTTGCCCTTCTCCGCCCGTCTTTGCCCTTCTCCGCCCGTCTTTGCCCTTCTCCGCCCGTCTTTGCCCTTCTCCGCCCGTCTTTGCCCTTCTCCGCCCGTCTTTGCCCTTCTCCGCCCGTCTTTGCCCTTCTCCGCCCGTCTTTGCCCTTCTCCGACCGTCTTTGCCCTTCTCCGACCGTCTTTGCCCTTCTCCGACCGTCTTTGCCCTTCTCCGCCCGTCTTTGCCCTTCTCCGCCCGTCTTTGCCCTTCTCCGCCCGTCTTTGCCCTTCTCCGCCCGTCTTTGCAACTCTCCGCAATTCTTTGTAACTCTCCGCACTTCTTTTCCCTTCTCTGCTCTTCTTTGCCCTTCTGCACCCGACTTTGCCCTTCTCCGGTACTCTCCACAATTCTCTGCCTGTCTTTGTCCTTCTCAATCCGTCTTTGCCCTTCTCTGCCCATCTATGCACTTCTCCACCCGTCTTTGCACTTCTCTGGTATTCTCCGGACTTCTTAGACTGCCCTTGTCTAAACGTCTTTGCACTTGTCTGCCTGTCTTTGCCCTTCTCTGTCAGTCTTTGCCCTTCTCCCCCGTCTTTGTTCTTGTCCGCCCTTCTTTGCCCTTCTCTGTCAGTCTTTGCCCTTCTCCCCCCGTCTTTTTCTTGTCCGCCTGGTTTTGAACTTTTCCGACTGTCTTTGCCCTTCTTCACCCGTCTTTGCACTTATCAAACCTTCTTTGCCCTTCTCTGCCCGTCTTAGCCCTTCTCTGCCCGTCTTAGCCCTTCTCTGCTCGTCTTAGCCCTTCTCTGCCCGTCTTAGC